>NW_014559826.1:231674-351762 GCF_001313825.1 Dinoponera quadriceps
AAGCGAAGAGGGTGCAAGGGTGAGAGCTCGATGGAAGGCCAAATGGTGGTGGTGGTGGGGCGCGTAGGGCAGGGATAGAAGGGGGGCCAAAAAGAGTTTGAAACTGCTCGGGCACCCCTGTATTATAAATATCACCTATGAAAGATGGCGCAGACAGCAGCAGGGAGGCGACGGGGCTGTGGGGGACGCCTGGGTAAAGGAGTGGAACAGAACCGGAATTAGCATAATCAGAATAATTTCCACCAGCTGACAGCGCCCTCATTCTTTTTCCTGCGACGCGATTCTTCCGTTGCTTTATTTTCCGTTGTTTTCCGCCTTCCGTCGTCTCCTCCGCCGCCGCCTTCACCGCCGCCGCGTCTCGAATTTTCGCGCCGTTTGCGCGGCAGCACTCGTTCGCTCGGTGCGTCGCACTTTGACCTGCGTAATAAATAAGCGTAAAGGAAACGTAGGCTTGACCTACAAATAAATAAGTAAGATATGTAACATCTAAATGGTTTCCGCGACACGTCACCGTCATGTCGCGCGTGCTAATGACCATTTAATGGACGGTTGACGATAATTTTTTTATCGTCTCGGAGCAACGTCCTCTTAAAAAAAACAAAAACATCGAGACAATTTCCGTGTGGGGGGTGTCGTCAGAGGCGACGAAACTTTATCGTTGCACTTGACATTAAATGCTAATGCCGGCTCGCGTACGTTAGAACCGCGAAGAATCTCTAAAGAACGGCATTCGCTAGATCGATTTCTCAAGAAGAGATGCCACCGGAAAGTTGCAGGTCACGTATGGTTCGGATACTTGCCGCGGTATGGCGCCTTGTGCTCGTTCACCTTCCATGCTTTGACTACTTTCCCCTTCCCGCCCCTCCTCCCTCACGAATATATCAAAGTTCATGCGTTTCTACCTAATATCACTCGCGTGCGCAAGCAAACCGGCCCCTCTCTTTCTCTTTTTCGCAGCTTCTCCTCACTTCTACGGCACATCAAGTCGCGCTTTACGTGCCGGCAACGTCGACCCTCCGGCGTCTCCCCTTTCTGCCTCCTCCCTCACCTCCGATCTTTATTCATTCTTTCGCCTCGCCCATTTCAATATTTCTACCGTTTTAACCGGAGGAAAACTCGAACGTTGTCCCGCATGCACGTGAGCCGTCCAAACGCGCGTCCGATAAATCTTATAGCTCGTAACGTTGATCGTTTATACAGAATTCCCGAGATGAAGTGTGAAAGTTTCGGTATCAGATCGCTTTGTGAGAACGCATTTAAGCATGCAGATAACGTCACGCAAGCTCATGCAAGCCGGTAATTTGGCTGTTTCGAGAACGGCAACCTTCGGACAGAACTCGTTTTCACGATAAAAAGTAATCGAGATAACGTTATCGTTATTCTTTAACGTTGATCTAATGTATCCCCCCGCTTTGCAGTTAATACCGAAAGCGACGGAGTTGGTTGAAAAATATGAAAACCTCCGCGCCCCGGTCTTTCGATAATAGGCCACCCTGTTTCGATATTATCCGGCCATTATTCATCCGGAATAAAAGTGGAATCTCTTGGAATCGCGCTCGCGGTAAATCCGAACAGCGAAGAACGTCTGATTCAGATTCAAATGCTCATAGATCCTGCTGTAGATCCGCGGGCATTCCACGGTCCATTGTATTTATTGGCAGAGACAGCCCGGCCGTGGTGAAAGCTACCTTATGTAAGTATGCGTGTACCCATACCCCACCGCGTTGATCCGCACGCGAGGAGGCGCGCGCGTCGGCGTAAAAGTTCTCGCGAACTTTCTCGCCGATAAATACGCGCCGGAACAATTAAAGGCCGACGTGCGAGAGATATCCGCACGTCGAATCGTGAAGAACGATATTAATGGAGCGGTGGTGAAAAAAAATATATCAGCCGTACGTGCAATGCTCTATGTGTTACACAGAGCGTGAGATATAAAAGCAATTTCGCTGAACGAGTGTCGCTAAAAACGAATTTTTCACACGGATGCGAAGTTTAAAGGCACGCAAAAGTGCACGTAGCTCACTCACACTCGAGCGCGCACAGCCGCACACAGGCGTGCAAGACTTGCCACGTCACCAGCACTCGGATCCGCGTCTATCTGTCAGTTTCCAGTCTCAAACAAGATGGATGGCTGGCGAATGGAAATCATGGTTGAAACCCAACCCCATACCCTTGCTTCCTTCCACTGCGAGAGAGCGCCCCTCCATTCTGTTTGCGACCACCCTTATGCCGAGAGGGCTACCACCCCCGCGTTATTCCACACTTCGTTCTCGTATCATCCCTCTGCGCGTCTCACTCTACCTAAAATACGAATATATATTTTCAAGACACATACGTGCTATATATATTTATATAGATAATATATATGTTCAACAATTTATAATCATCCATTCTTCTGCACTCTTTCATTCATAGAACCCTTTATATACTCTATATTATTCTTTAATCTGCAATATCAGTTATCATTAAAACCAAGTTTTTATTCCATATTTATTTTCGCTTACAGAATTATTATTTTTTTGGTCATATCACACTTACAGAATATAATATATATTATGTATTGTTCATATGTAGGTCTATGTACATGCATTTGTATAAGGATAATATACATATACAGTCATTTGTACAACACCTCTTGAGTAAGGAGGACTCATTAAGTTCAATCATATTTATATATATAAATGTGTGAACATTTATTAAAATGTTTGAATTTTCTTAACAAGCTAATATTTATCTTCACAAACTGAATATACATTTATAAAGATCTCTTGCATATCTTTAGCGTAGTATCAACAGTATATTAATAGTAACAAGTAGTATCAACAGTAGTATCAACAGTATATCAACAGTAACAGTAACAAGTATTTGAATTACTTTTAACACTTAATACCTAATTAATAAATACTTCTCTCTCCCTCTTTTTCTCTCTAATATCTAAAATACTGTTGAAATTTAAAATATTACTGTATTACGCATATATTTATATTATATCCTGATTATTTTGCATGAACCAGGATGAAGCATCGGATATGCTTATGTTATTAACATAACGATTTTCATCACTTTCTGGCATTAGACTCGGCACAGTGATTTGATTCGGAATATCATTCGCGATGTTGGCATTGACGTGATTATTTTGTATCGGTCCATAAGAATTTGCATCGTTGTTCGGCACGTAGTTCCATTGCGACTGAAGGAAATTCTCGTTCTCTTGCGGCTGAGAATATTGAGTAATAGAGTCGGCCTGCTGTTGATACGAGTAAAAGTGCTGTTGGCACGAGGATGTTTGATTCGGCAAAGTGTCGTATGGAATATTATGATGGTAGCTTTGCTGCGGTGCTTGCTCGAGCTGCTGATCGATAACTCCATAATTAGATATTGCTAAACCGTCTTGCGGCACGTTCTGCGTTACGTCTCCAGGATATACATAGGACAGATTGGAATTTTGTACCATGTTATTGTTCAGAATCATCGAAGCGTTGTGTATATTTTGCATCGATGATGCAGGGAGCTCCAAAATCGTGTTATAGGTGTGTTTTTTAGGTAATGTGCTGCATGCTGGCATGTTCCCCGAATAGTCCGCGGTCTTGGTCTGCACGTTAGACGCACACAATTCCTTCTTCTCTTTCTTAAATTTCATTCGCCGATTTTGGAACCACACTTTTATTTGTTTCTCCGTTAGATCGAGCGCCGTCGCTATTTGAATGCGTCGTGTTCTGCACAGATAATGGCCACGTTGGAAATTTTTTTCCAACTCGATCAACTGCTCGCTGGAGTAGGCTGTTCTCGTGCGTTTCCCCTTGCTTGATTTCTTCTCGTTCCCTGGAATCAGAAGTTAGTGGTAATTATAGTGACGCAAATAGAACGGATTATGAAAGATTTTGTATCTTTATATTTCTAGTGGGAGGAGAGATTGCAGCAACCGATTCCTATAAATTCCGCAGTTTCCTATAAATTAAAATTAAAAAATTTCATCCAAATTTTCATTTAAAAGATTGAAAAATTGTAATTGAACATTTCTATAAATTCCAATTAAAGGAAGTAATTTGTATGTAAGGTGTAATTTCGATGTGCGAGTTTTTACGACTAAACAACTGATTTTACACTCGGCGTACTTCTTTATGAGTTACTCATAATTACGAGTTCACCTATAATATACGCCTCATTTTTAGAAATATTTTCCTTATTGTCAAATTTTTCCTCATAAGAATTTGTACTTAGAAGCGTCAATCGAGCTTTTTGTTTCCCCACGATGTTCGTGACTCAGCTGGCCAGCGATAAGCAACCAATGACTGGATCGAATATATATTTCCTGAAATATTTCGTAATCTTGCGCCGTTTCGAATAAAAATCTTCATTCTGTTCTATCTGTATTGTTTTATAGCAGTATTTAGAAGAAAAACATGTATTTAAAAAAACTTTGAAAATATCCTCTTTATATGTTAAATGCGTTATACGCGATATTGTTACACACATATGCATACACGCCCTCTTGTTACACACATATGCATACACGCACGCACACATGATACACACACACACACACACACACGTACGCATACACGCACGCACGTACGCACATATACGTGCGCTCACACATGCATGCATGCACAGGCGCACACACACGCACATATATTCGTACGAAAAGTTACAGCTTGTAATTGGATGAAAGAGACAGAAGACGCGGAAAAAACGTAGGAGCTGTGGACCCATAGCGATAAACTATAGAGGAGGAAAACCATGAAAAGGGTTGTGTGACTCATCGTCTAAATTGACAAAGGATAAAAAAGGGCTATAAATTTCGTTCGACAGATTTCGATCTCTGACGTCACTGGAAAAATATCTTGTTTTTCCTGTTTCTGTGTCGACCCTGACATGTGAAAGCTGTTAACTGAATCAATGTTGTCGTGTTAAATTGCTCTCCGTTTCGAACGCCTTATTTCGCATACATAAGACAAGGTAAATCAAACTTCTTCACGGTCGCTTTTAACCGATTTCAATCATCGATGAATAATTTTCGGACATAAATCCGGCAACGGGTCCGTTTAATCCAATAACATGGTATAGATGTTCGGGCTTTTGTGAAGCGTTCAGCAGGTATATCGGTATTCTTATGAGCTGATGGGTTTCCCGCTGGGCGACCCTCAACAACACCTACCCTGTCGTCGTCATCGCGATACTTGTTTCACGCGTTTCAAACTTTTCGCCGTTTCATTACGCGATCGATAACAAAATAACGGCGTCTCTGCTTAGACTATATTTATTATCTCTGAGCGCCGTAAATTTATATGCGTTAGATAATATTTTCTAAATAATTTTTACTATAGAAAAATTCCTTCAGTGACTTCTCGTGCTAAAGTTATGAAATGAGACTGAAAATATTTGCACAGGAAAAATGCTATTGTATCGATAAAATTCCCAACAACGGGAACCGGTGTAAATCCCGTGGTAAAGAAAATGTTACGTGTTTATTAATTGCTGCAATACATTATATAGGAAGGGTTCGTATTATAACATATCTTAAATGTTCGATTCTGAGACGACGCGCTCAATGGGATATTATTAGAATAACCTTCGTAATAACTTTGAAACAGTGTCGATTGTTATCACGTTCTGTATTTTATAGCCAAGTAATAAATATGTCATTGTTGGATTAAGAGGCCGGTGTTCGTAATCAGATATTTAAGATCGTTTTAAGTTCATCTTCAGATGTTTCGTAGTCAATGAAACGAGCAGTACGTCATTTAAAATAAACATAAGACGGTCTTAAATATAAGATCTGACTGTGAATATTGGCTTAATTATTGGAGTACTCGATCGTTGCGTTTACGCGTGTTTGTCGGTCATTACAGCGGACGCAAGCAGATGAAAAGGCAACAATGCTATTTTATATTTCGCGCGAAACTAAGTTAGCCGAACGTGGGATAAGTTGGTTGGTTAATAAAATCCGACTGTGAACGACGTCTACAATAACGTACGAAAGTTTAGAGGTTAAACCCCTTTACTAAGATTTACGCTAATGTTGAATTGTTAGATATTAAGTATGACGAGTACCTTGATTAAAAGTGGTTTCCATAGAAGATGCGGGCGATGATTCAGATATCTCCACATTCTGCACATCTTGTGCCACTAGTTGCTGGCTTATCGATCCATTCTCGCATGACGAAGTGGCGTTTTGTTCACTGTTCCAGTTTCCGTTCATTTTGTCGTTTGATACGTGATCACTTTGATTGTCGATCTTGAAGTATTAAATTGTCTTGGTAATCTTCGCAGGGGATCGTAGTACATGTAGTCGACTTCGTGATGGCGGGGAAGGAATTTTCGTCGCCAGCGGGAGAATCACAAACTTCGTTGCTATATATTTATGTTTTGACTTTCTTGACGACAATTATATATATATATATATATGTATATGTGTATGATATGTATATGTACTGACGCGGCCTCTCTTCTTTGACGTCTTCTGCCGAATGCCTCTGCTACGAATGACGTTTACCTATTCACTGAAAATTCAAAACCCCCTCCCTTATATAGGTTTGGATGAGTCGAGAGGGAAAGCGAGAGAGATAGAATGAGACGGAACTAAATTGGAAAAAGACGGAAAATTGTTGCACCATGGAAAACCATAGCGATTGGCTGTGAGACCATAAAACTGTGGAAAGAGTTGTGACTCATCGTCTAGACTGATGGTTATCAGGTTTGTTTAGTTCGCCAGGTTCCCGAAAAGCACACGATGTCCCGTGAATGTTCTATGGACGTTCTTAGAGGGCATCGGAACGTCCTCGGAACATTCTCAGGATATCCCTAGAAGATTTGTGCTGTCTGACTTTACATTCCTATTTCATAATACTGCATTTTGTTTGAACGACTTCGAGCATTTACTTCGTAAATTAATTAGAGATGTCAATATTCGATACATTCGAGTACTCTGTCGCTTTACGATGAAATTTATGGAAGAACGAGGCGGATAGGACGAGGCGAGAGTAAATATAAATAAGGAGTGTACGTAACTACGCACATTAATTAATTGCGAAAATGATAAAAAGAACTTTTCCGTTTAATGCGCTCTACTTGCTCGCGAAGGGTGTTGCGCGGACGCCTTGTGTAGTGATGCACGGTAAATTCTCGATTTCATCGAGGGACACTTCCTACGAAGTTATATTATGAAATAGCGATGGTGGGAAGGGAGAAAAACGCGAATCGGTTCAGGGCCCGGACTTCAAGATACGAAACCGAGAGATTGATCAGCGTCATCCTGTCCGTCTATCCCTAGACTCCTCCGATATTCCTCCTTCTCCTCCTTCACCATCGCGAGATTCTATATTCTCTTTTTGCCCATTTCGCGTCTCTTTCCTGCGCCCTTCCTCCTTTTTCCCCTTTCTTCTCCGTCTTTTCTCTCCTCACGGAATCAGCCATTCTCCATCCGCGCCAGAGAGCTGTCTGCAGATCCGCGCCACCGGTTTTCCAACCTTCCTCGCCCACCCTAAGGGCGAACACCCTCCGACTCTCGGCCACATTCACCCCTCACTGAAGCTTCCTCGTCGTCTGAGCGTCCTCTTTTTCTACGCCTGCTTGTTCCGTAGACAAAGATCGCTGCGATAGAAAAAGAAGGCCAACGGGTAATAGGAGGGTGAGTAACGCCGTAGGAAGGGAAGAAGAGAGAAGAGAAAAGAAGAAAAGAGGGGGGGGGGGAGAGAGAGAGAGAAAATCCTCTCGTTGCTTCTTTCGTTAACTCTTTTCTTGCAATCAACTTTTTGAACGTTATCACTCTCGTCCGCACCTTCTTCGTTTTCGTTACCACTGAAAATTCTCGTTCCATCGTCATGTCGCTATACTATGCGTTGCGCTACAATTTACGAATATTTTAGTTAAAAGCTCATGAAATATTCATTCCGAAAAAGGAACAAATTATTAAATATCTGACGAAATATTGTTATCTGTGTAACAAAAGCATGTTTGAATAAAGAATATTGTTATTTATGGCGATGTTCATATTTGTGGTACACGTAAGTGGTAAGTAGAAGTCAATAAAACGACAAGTGTGTGTTCGTTGATTTTACGTTTAATTTACGCATACAATATGAATATATGTTAGTATACGCGCTCCACGCACGATGATTCGCAGCGCGTTTGTGTCATCACGTCGCTCCGCCTATCCTCCTCCTATCCTCCTCTACGTATGGTTGATAATTAAATATTTAATTTTGACATTATTCATATTTAACTACGAATTAGCGACGTGTGATTTTCTATATGACTTCGATGTTTATGTATATATATATATATGTATATATATAATAGATAATTATAGCATACATCGCATGTAAATAGTCTCTGAGATATCGGGGCGCACATTGCTGTAGCGAGTAACAGAGACGGTGAACGAAGGAAAATATTTTAACCGCAAGAACGAGTGAGCTGACATCAGGAAGAAGGAGAGGCGGGTATGAAGGGCTTGGTTGGAATATGGGGAGATAGTAGACAACGTGCATAGGTATACAGAGACGGGTGAGTAAGGCGATGGAGGACAGGAAGAAGGACGGGTGAGGAGGGGAAGCAAAGGGAGGGTCGGTTGAAGTAGGAGGGTAAACCTTTCCCGACCCTTAGCAACGCTCTCGCGACGCGCTATCCTACGGATAACATCAGCGGCTTCAGGGCAGGAAATGAAAATCGCGCCGACACTGTTTAATTTAGATAAAAGCATATGTTACACGACGAATAGCGTCGCGGGTTGGTATATCCTTGAAGAGGCCACATTATGTCTTTCTTTAGAAGCAATCTGAGTGAGGGTGCGCGAGACGGGAGCGGAGATGTCCTATTTTCGCTCACTTGTCCGTGTTGCACGCGTCGTGCACAATTCTCTATAAGACGGTGCATCCAATTGTATAATATATTCGTTTACGCGCATACGGACACACGCATATAGAAAGAGAGAGAGATTGATGACCATCAAATATAAAGATGACTACCTTAAAATTTTGATAAGCTAATCGACGATTGACTCAACCAGCAGGATTTTCAACACGGGGAATAAAAACCAATATACTGTTAAAAAGGAAAGGAAATTCTCGTGTTTATTTTCTTTATAATTTGTATTTAAAGCTGTTTCATCGATTTGTGTATATGTGTGTGCGTGTAGTGTGATATTGACTTTACTCGAAAAACGAAGAAAGTTAACAAATTATAAAACTTTTTTCGTTTTTCGAACAAAGTTAACCGTCGTTGCCCACAGGACGACTCCAAGATCCTCTTAAAGTAATATATGAAACGTGTTAGGAGAAATTGTTACCGCAGGAATAGATTAAGTTTTCAGAACGTGAGTGAAGAGGACTCTCCAGAATTTTCGGCTTTACGCCTGTACACATAAATAATCGAGAATTGCACAAGTTGGCACAATGATAGGCATATTTGACCGTCCGGTGCGAAACTTTTTCCACCGCGCTACCACTTGCGTCACTCAACGGACGTTCGCGCCAAATGTAAACTTAACCTAACTTAACGGGGCGCGGGTGGTACGAAAGTAAAATAATATTGCGCGGGAGTCTTGTGACTTGCGTCGAAAGGAATAGCGACATGTAGTTACGACTGAAAATGTGTCTTACAGCACGTGCTGTCGCTTCTCCACGTGAAATTACAAGATGTCTGCGTTTCGCAATAAATTATTTCCGAATGCTTTATATCTGGGATGGGATTGCAAACGTTCGATTTGATTGGAATTGACCGGATCATGTTAACGCATCGCTCAGATTGAAGGAAACGACGGTATATTCGACGGGATGAGTTGAGAATCGTTTTTACCAGAGATCGGAACTTGGTCTCGGGCAAGAACTACTCGCGGATATGACGTGTTTTTATCGGCGCTTTACCTCGGCGAAACCACGAAGAGCTGTCAACTTCAAGCAGGATGCCGAGATTCGCGCGAGCAGATAGAAAAGGCATAGGCACTTTTATACTCTGGAGGTTAAAGTTTAGGAAGTTATTTTGACTTTCGGGGTTGAATGCCTCCGCCCACCGCCGTACCTTAGCGGGAAAAGCAACCTTGTCAGCTTAGTTGACGTCTCCCGTCATAGCCACCCTTGCCATCGTGGATCTTCCCTTTCATCATCCTCTTAGCTATATCTTCTCTTACCCGACTATGCGCTTGTATTGTTGTTCGTATCGAGTTGGCTCCCTTTTAATTACATTTTCTTCTTGCTCCTATTTTCCGGCGGCTCGCTTTTAAGATTTACAAGATGATCATAGGACGGGCTTATCCAGCCTTCAGGTTGTCAACCCACTCGATCTTCTATGAAGCGTTTTCTTTTTTTACGCGAGTTATTTATAACATTATTGTTACATGCATTATTGCGCTTCTGAAATACCGGAATACTTCGGGGCGCGCTCGGTGGACTCCTTTTTCTCATCGCCTCTTCAAGTTTATGTTTCAAACTTCATCCTCTCGCTTATTCCGTCGTAGTACTTTCATGGCGTTCTTATCCTCTTATCTGCTCCGCGTCCGCCGTTTCAGCGAAGAAGTTACCGATCTTCCAATAAAAATTTGCTTAATACAAAATTAGTAGCCCGTCTCACTTCCGACGGTCAACCGAGTGTCACATTTTATACGTACGTAAATGTTTCTCAAGTTACAGGTTACACGACGGTGGCCGTTTGGAGACACGTGGTCAACGTGGACGGCGTCCGTCGTAATGCCTACAGCATGCCTTCCTTCAAGCGCGTTGCCAGGTACAAGGGTAGCGCGGAGAGTTGCTTGCGGAACGGATGATATATTATCGGGCGCTGTTTGCACTTTGACAACATCGCCGGGCATAAAAACGCTGACTCATTTAAAGCGGCCCCCGGGATTGCGCGGCGCTTCGGGAGGATCCGCGTGCCACCTCCCCCTGCCTCTCTCGCCCCCTTCGAGCCTCGAGCCCTCCTCTCTTTCGATCCTCCGGTGTTCCCAGCCACCCACCCGACCTCCCTTTTCCGTTCCGGCGCAAACCACCACCCCAATTGCACCCCCGTCGTTCTTCTTCCCACCATCCTCGCTTTGTCCACCGGCTCTCTCCTCGTTCCAGCTTCCACCGCATCTCGGCCCCGCGACTCTCCTGCGGGTCCCACAAACCTATCCAGCATCTCGTGACTCTCTTTTCTTCCGCGCCAACGGCAACCGGACTCATCCTTCGTCCGCTCTCCCGCCTTCATCCCCTTCGCCCCTCCCGCCTCATGGCTTCGCTCCTTTCCCCGCGTCGCCGGCGAACTGCTTCCAACATTTCCCATGACCTGCTCTTTCTCTCGCTCTCTTTTCTTTCTCGGGACCTCTCGAAGCGTCGATGAGCCGGTCGTTTATAATTGCGATTCTTCGCATATAATTTGTATTAAGGCTAATTAATTGCAATGGCTTGTATAATTCGGTTCACTACCCTTTTTCCCCGTCGCCTGCTCGCGACGACGGGCGTTCACTGCGGGTCTAGGATCGTTCCGACGAGCGGGTTCGCGTTTCCGTTCCTCGCTGCTTGTCGAGCTTGTCGGCAGAAAAAGACACGTTGAATTCGTCTACCAAATCCAAAGCGATCGCACATAGATGTCTCGTGCTCTTTAGCTTTCAGGATTAGGAATCTTACGGAAAAGTTGATAAGTAGAATGGGGTGAAATGTGGGTCGCAAAGCTCCCTCGAGTGGATTCAGTGGGGTATTCAATGGGGTAAATGGGGTATTGCATATTAAATACGCAGATAGGGGGGGTTATAACGGTAAAGGGAGGAAGCAGAATAGCTCAGGATTTGAGAGGAACGTGTGGAGCAATGTGTGTAAGCTTGATGCGGTTATTGATTACGGGCTACTGTCATTGACGACCCGTCATATGGAAACGGTGACCGGTTTTTCGTCACGCACACTTCGGTACGTGTGCGCACGTGCGCGTGCACTTTGGAATTGTGAAAAAAATTCTGTTGTATTCTAATCGTTTATTGAATTAGTTCTCTCGGATTATATCGACCGGACGTTTGGATTCATCGATGGATAATAGCGACTTGATTTGCCGATTTACTGTTTTCAAATACCACCTGAAGCCTCAAAATCATCTATTAGCATCTCAGTATTTTTCATTGATAATTGACTGAAATTAATAATACAGTTCGATGTTATTATTATTTGTATCGAGAAAAGCCGGCCGTTGTTATAATTAACGCAAACTGCAATAGGTAGAAAGTCGGAAAGAAATAGAACGGGAGGCTCGACGACGTATGTCCCCAAAAGCCGCGGAGCTCAGCGTTGAGTGATCGCCGCTCAGTCGACCTCGTAACCGGCGCCATATATCATTCAAGATGGCTGACATCTCACGCTGTTCGGAGAGAGACAAGGGTGACAACTCTCCCGTCTCTGCTTGCTACTTTTGACTGGCTACGTCTACGCCTTCGCTGATAATCGTGTTAAGGAGATATCAATCTTGAATCGATGCTTTTTCTCCGGTGCAAAATATATTAGTATACACGCTTCAATTAATATGATTACAGTGGAATTGTACGTTAACAATAATTAATCAAATTTCTTGCTCATCATTTATAATGTATTCTTAATTATCTCACAAAAAAAAAATATATATATATTTATATACAGTAAAATGTATTTCAGAGAATTACGTATTTCAGAGTATATACACGAACGATTAAAGTGCCTTATTTATGTAAATAAAATAATCGTTTAAAATATAATTACGATTACATGTAGTCGCAATTTTCAATTTGTAATTTTCAATGGCGGGTGAATCAGTTAAAGCATAAGTATTAAGATGTAAATGTAGAGCGCACCATTAATTCTCCCTGTGGAAATTCAATATGAAGGTCCAATATTCAAACTATGCATGTTCTGTATCTATTTGTAATCCTGAGATAATGTCAGTATTGATCGATTGCCTTGTATAAATAATCAGAGGATTATTAAAAGCCAATTAATTTGCATTTTGTGGATTAACCGCATGGATAAATAAACTAATCAAATAATTGAATGGTCGGAGAAAGTATGAGCTTTATGTTTATTTATGGATCTGGATTTATATGAATAACGCAATTACACGTAGTAATGCAGCTCAATCAGCGCAATTTAATCTTATTTATATATTTACTATATATGTTATTCATAGGAAAAAATTTAACACAGATATCTTCAACTTCAGAAAAGTAGCCGAGAACAAAATAATTTCTTCAGTACCATCTATCGCCTATAAATGTGTTTTAAGACAACGTGTCCCATAGGTCGGTAAACTAAATTCCTTCGCAGTAAACTACCTTACTAGCGTCAGGTTTATCCTCGAGCATATTAAGTCAATTCAGCAATGTTCTCTTTTTGACGTAGGAAGCAAGGAGGTAGATTAAATATAGCAATTGTCAAGTTGAAAGGAAGGATGATTATAAAAGTTCAATGATGAGTCAGGATTGTAATATAATTGCTTGGATACGCAAGCGATTATGAATCTGAGCCGTTGTTAGCACAGTAGTAGATCCATAAAGAATAAACATGATACTATGTTGAATTTCTTCCTGTTGTTCTTTGGGTTAACATTGTTATTATTATATAATAGGAAATTGCAGTTCGGATAAATGAGGAGTATCAGGGAACAACTTATGCACCTAAAGTGTTAGGCGTTCGAAAATTGTCATTTTTCATAATTAGTTTCCCAAAAAAACATCTTATTTGCAGGTTTACAAAAATGAATCTTATTGTTATAAAGTTAAGAATGGTATGTTCTTTGAGCTACTGCACAATAGTGCTTGACTCGATGTATTGTTCCGTTTCTACATGTATCACTATTTCCGTTTTCCGTCCGCTAGCAGATCGTGCTAGCAGGACACCTGGGTGGAAAGGTAAAGACGGTAACTTTTGAATTCAGTCGTTATTTGGGTACCTGGGTATCCTGAATACTACCTATTTTATATGGACCAGGGATCAACCACTTGCAGTCTACAAGTCAATCTCTATCTCGTGAACGTGCATAATAAACGGTCCGCCGAAGAATATTTTAAGTGCGTGCAAAAATTTTACTATACAAATTTCGATGTTAATAACATTTTTGTATCAATCTCAAATATTTTGATATTTCTCCTGGTTAAAAATCCTGGTGTAAAATAGTAATTTTTTATGTGTTTAAAAAATCGCATAATATGACATATAAGTCGATATTCTTATTTAACTTAATCTAATTTAATATAATTTAATCTAACCTGATCTAATTTCACAGATAGAGTTTATGTTAAACGGTGTATTTTTTTCTTTTGTTTTTCAGTGTAGCAAAAATGCCACAAAAAGTTAAAAATTGACGGATGAAAGGAAAAGATAATGAATATTATTTAAAATAATTTAACTGATTTATCACTTCGGACTATATTGCCTGTTTCAATCAGTGCAACTTGTTTGTAAAAGAGACATGCTACGGAAACGATAATCAAATATTCACTGATGATTTTTTTGTTCTTAAGCTGCTAAGTTTCTAGCGCGAGGGAATCCGTGCCTTACCCGAAAGGTGGCGTAAGGTCATAGAAAGTAAAGAAGGATATTTTGATAATTGAACGCTATTTAAATTTTCGGAAATAAAGTTAAGATTAGAAACAGAATGTATGTATACACTCGATAGACATGTATATCATATGTATATATCATGATATTATGCTTAACGTAATTTTCATTATATTATTGTATAAAAGAAAGCTGAAATTTTTTGACCGATGTGCGCTTTCTTAATATTTAGCAAGAGTGATATTTCTGCCGCTTTTAGTGTTAAAAATAGCAGAAATTTGGACTTAAAAAACTCTAAAAAAAAATTCGAATTATATAAACACGTTTTATAATATTAAAATATTAAATATTACTTCTTTTCCGTGCATTATATAACGTTAAAGAGATATTTTAAAGGGTTTATAAATTTAAAGGGTTGCAAATGCATATATAAATCGAACGTGATAATATTATCATCTGCAGGATTATCGAAAAATATATATACAAGCAGCTCGGTATTTACGCTGTCTCGAACGGAGACTGATATTCTCGGAAGCAATATTCAGTGTATATTTCTAAAAGAAACGACTAGCTTTTTATAAAGACAATATAGCCCGTCTATCTATCATATACCGGAGTAATATTGGCATGCCCATCGGCTGTAATATTGAAATTGTACTTTTTGCAATATGAAAGTTATTTATGAAACGTAGTAGGCAATATAGGAAACATGCAAGGATGGTGTCGGCATCTGATGGTAGCGTTCTGATATGATGTGATGTGATGCGAGGAGGATCGAGCTCGTTGAGATATATAATGCATGGATAAAATGCTTCGACGTATGAAACGTTTCCCAAAATAAATTGTAAAAATTTGCAAAGCAAGTCGGGCGAGAGTCTTTATTCTCTCGTATAACCATATTTTTCTCTCATGTTGTGTCTGCATGTGTTAAAAGGTTTTTCTTTATTATTTCAAATCCTTTATTTACAATACCATTGTCATTCTAAGGATGTTTCTTTCTCTTCATCGTATTATATGCTCACTTTATAATTTCCTCTTTTATGAATGAGCGCTTTGCTTGATAAACGTAATTAATATATGAAATTTTGTTTACGCCAATACATATAATGGAAATGTTATTTACGCGATTGACTTTCTACGGAATCTTTTTATTTCCCTTTTTCGTAGAATGTTTCGTAGCAACGTGTAACGTGTACTGTTAGAGCCTACTGAAGAGACAGCTGTTCGACGGTTGGCTGCGCTATTCGATTGTCTCGCTCTTGATGATTGATGATCGTTCGGGGTAACTGCTGCCATGCCTTGACTCTGTCTTTTCCCTCTTTTCCCTTCAGTTTTTTCGTTTTCCGGACAATTTTAGTGCAACGCACCGGTTTGGCGTGTGACGTTGGATTTTCTTCTTTTTTTATCGGAATCGTTTAGGAAAATTACGGAAATGGAGCAACGAGCACAGACATTATTGATAGGAAATTGCTGAATTTGCAACTGTGAGAGACAAATTTGCGCAAAGAAATCTGAGCAAATTTACGCACGAATAAAAAATATAGATTGTTTGATAAGTAATATTCAGATTAGATTGGGTGATATAATGACGTCAGAGGACAATAAGAACTACATAATTCGCGAAGGCACCTTCGATGTTTTGCGTTCAATCGACAACGATCGAACTACGAACCATCAATGCCACGGATCCCTCGAGATTTTTCACCGGTACGATTCCCTCTCTGTCGTGCTTCTTCCCCTCCCCTTCCCCCTTTCCCACCCTCGTTGCAATTTTTCTTCCACGCATATCATCATGCGGCCGAATTACGAGCTTTTAATTACGTGTTTGCGGTGAGGATCAAAAGCGCTGATGAACGTCCGTGCATAAAAACAGCGCGTTGCGGAGCATCGCAGCCGCCGAAGACATCAGTAACGCGGCAGCATCGTATGCGACACACAGGCGATATCTCTCTCTCTCTCTCTCTCTCTCTTGCGTCCCAACCCCTCTTATTTCTCATCGCCGAGCTGCCCTACCCGGCTACCATCACGACGGATTCGCCGTCTGCTACCATCTCCGTCCATCCCTCGTTCCCCATCGTCGCCCCTGTCTCGTCCGACGACTACCGGAGCTGCTCTCGTCATTAGGCCAACGAGATTTTATTAAACTGCTCCTCCGCGGCATAGGAGGCATTTTGTTCTCTCGCTTTCTCCGTTTTGCTCTCTCTCTCTCTCTCTCTCTCTCTTTCTCCCCCTCCTCTTCTTTCCCTCTCCCTTCTTCCCACTCTCCCCTCTATCTCTCTCTCTCTGTCTCTCTCTCTCGTTCCTTGCAGTTATTACATGCAAAGTGAAAAAGTTGCCCATCGGTCTGACCATTATTCCACTCGTTGCTCGCGCACCTCTCCGTAGCCCGCCAGCCTCCTCTCATGTGCGTGAGCGCGGGCACTTATGCGGGCTCCTGAGCGTTCTCTTATTACCTTTTTGACTTCTCGGGGCCGAGCAGCTTCATGCCGCGTGTTACAAATTAAGTTACATAAATTCACGCGTGTATCCCGATATTACGGGCCGTGCGCGCACCGCGCGGCTGATTCCCGAGGGCTAATTTCCTGCCGGCCTTTCCTACAGAAACGCGATATCCGGCTTATTTCGTTTTGCTCGGGGGCCGCACGAGATGAGAAGCTCCGTACCGTCGCCAATCGAATTCGACGCCACGGCCGAGGAGATCCGCCACTTTGTCACACGTCGCGGCGCGCATTATCTACGCAAACTTCGGCGCTATCGTTGCGCAAATGTTACAATCACCGTTGATATCACAATGACAGGTATTGCAATAACCGTTGTTCTTTCTGTTAGGAGTACAGAGAAATTTGCAGCGACTCGTTTTTGTGTGATCAGAAAAAGGATTCGTGTGTGTGTGTGTCATGTGAAACAATTCACAATCTATTGTGAAGCGTGCTGTAAAAATAACAGGACTCACCCGCGATTTTTCCACCGTCGCACGAGTCAAATTCGCATGCATTTCGATCGTCACGAACTTGTTGTCAGTCACATAAAAACACAAAGGAAACACAGCGCGTCACATTGAAATCGCAGCTTTATCCGCGGGAAACTCGTGAAATTCGTCTTACGCCTATTGCGCAAATAAGCCAACTGAAAACGCATTGACATCGCAAGTCACCGGACTGAGAGAGGGAGCGTCGGAGAGGTGGCGGAAGAAGAGAACGAGCCTGGTGCTGAATGGCGCCCTACCTGGTCCCCGAAGTCATAAATCATTCCCCCGCGATACTACCCCTCGGCGTTTTCCTGCACCATAACACCGCTGATCGGCGAACGGTCAACATCACCTGGAGCGCATCGTTCGGAGAAAGAGAGGAGCCTTGGCCGTTTTTTCGCGAGGAAGAAACCTCGAAAATAAGATATTCCACGAGGAGATCAGGTATTACACGCGAAATACTTATTGAAGCATGATTCTCTTCCTACTTACAAAACTTCGGGATACGTTTGGAACGTCGCTTTTGCCGACGATATCAACAGGAGAAAACTTTGCTTTCCCCTCCTCTTCCCTCGAGAGCGTTGTTTCTACAGGAATAAAATAGATTTTGTTGTGTTTTGCGAGTGATTATTGCGAGTGATCCAGTGCAAACGTTGTGAAAGTACTTATTGTTCGTCATTGTTTAAGTAATTTAGTGTGGTTTGGTAATACAATGGAATCCAGTTGTTCCGTTAAGATAATTTTTAATGACAGAACTCTTTTGAAATTTGCGAAGAATAAAAAATGTAGATAGGTGTTTTAAGGAAGCGGTTGCCTGTTGCACATCAAATCAAATTAATAGGCGGTCGGTACTAGGCGGCATCAAAGTCGGGCTTTCTTAGCGGGAGACTATAAATTTCAGCGACACAGATCCTGAACGATCTCCTTTATTCCACGCAAGCTCACTTGGTTGCATCTTGGCTTGTCTCTTGTTGTAGTTACACCGCCTGTGTCTTGCACTGTCATCATTCTTTCATTTCTTTTACATCTTGCTGAGAATTTTTATTGAACGAAACTATTAATTGCTCAATTACATGTTACTTTCGCGTGTGATATGGATCAGCTACGTCATGATTTTTGTCAGTGCACGGATAATAACATAATTTATAGATAATAACGTGTTGTTGGCATATAAACTTTCGTGCGTATTCCGAAGAAATATTGTGACAACAAATGTAACATAATTACACATAAGATATAATATTCTAATTTTGTGGTAAATATATGAAGTTTAATTACAATGGTAAATTAAATAGGTGATTTTACCAATATACTGGAATGTTCGATTTTGCGGGTCGTGACATTTTAAGAATTTTTAAAAGGAGTGTTACATTAAGTTACATTTTTTATTTTTTACGCAGAATTGTTACTCCATTATTTATCTTCAATTGAAAATTAAAAATGATTAAAAATTGTGTAACATAAAAATTCGCGAAAGACGAGATATTTGTAAATTGTGTTATAAATAAGTGTAGAAGAAATTGTACACTACCTAGAGTTTCTAAAGAGGTTTGGCAGCAACAAATTTTTTACCCTCTCGAGAATTGAGAAATAAGCCTCGTGACACGCTTAATGCCATCTGTCGGTGCTCTCTATGAAATAGTGTCAGAGGATGTACAAGAGATGACGCTGTTGCACCAATTTATCGTGCTTCTTTCCTTGGTAGAAATTTCACGACAGTACTTCAATTATTATCATCATTAATTATCTTCAGATATAAAAATATACCTTCGCTGACTTGTGTTATTTTAATTACTTGAGCTTAAACGACATGTTTCGATTGCTTACTCAGGTTCAGTAATAGCGTGTGTTCTCTTTGTAGTTAAGTAATATACAAAAGTATATATATTTAATGTAAAAATATTTTCGAGTGTTTTAGTGAAATTTTATGGATAAGTTATTTTCCTCTACAAATTGCAAATATTTTAATATTTATTTGAGCTTATTGACTCGATATCAACTCGATATGTTAAGCGTTATTTTAATATCGAGCGAAAGATTATGCGCATTTTTTTCTGAATGTATCAATTATTTATCAAGCTATAATCCAAACGTGTTGTCAATTTAGACCTAAAAACACATTGTGGTGATTGAGTAAGAAGAATTAAATGTGTATGCATGTATATTGTTTGTCACGTATATTTTATTTTATGTAAAGCTAATTATATTGTCAATTACATAAGACGTTTCAAAATTATCATGTCCTTTCATATATATTTATATATTTATATATTTATAACAAATAATTCATTCAAACAAAAGCAGCAAGAATATTTCTCCATTTAATTTCGGAATACTTTCAATCCCTGCATATGTAGTTTAAATACATTTTTCTTACACACACGCACACATGTTTGTAACTAATGACAAAATTCCGTCGACGAGTAATTGCTACACCTTCTCGGATATGTAATGACGAAGTGAAAAAAATTTCTATCGTATGTGCAATTTACAACAGGTACTTTTCTTAATTCATCATACGTACGCGATATCCGTTTTCCATCTCTACAAGGAAAAGCATTTTATGCAGGGCGCTCCAAATACTGCAGCCATTTTATATAGATTGCAATGTATTGATCGTCTCCGCCAACTGCCGACATTGTACGTAGTATCAGAATGACAGGCTGGCAGATGGAATCGCAACTTCCCTTTCCCCTCATCCTCGCCCACCACCTGCCATCACGATCCAACCCCCTTCAATGCTCTGGACTGCCTGCCAACCCCTCGTCTCCGCCTATATTTTTATATACACACACACAAATATATATATATATATCGCAAATTGTAGAGCTACCTATATATTTACCCCTCTTTGAAAACATATTTTTAATTAAATGGCGCGATCAAGTTATAAGGATCGAACTGTTTTATTAAGAATTTTCAAAGTTACTACATGTACAAAAATTGTTGTTACGCGTTTGAGAGTTATAAAGTAACTTCCGTCACTATATCGCTTATAACTACCATATCACTTTGAACTCTTGTTAAACCTAATCGTTCGATGTTTCTCTCGTCAAATTACGATCTCATTCTTCTAAAAATTGTTTTCTTGTAGGAGACAAGGCAATAGATTATCTCGGTAAAGCCGTGAAACGTGTTCACGTTTGCATCAATTTTACTTTGGCAAGTGATCATCTTTTGCGGTTTTCCTCGTGTCCTTCCCAAATACGTTTTACAGTTCGATGTTGTTATTCATGTGAAAGCTTTTTTTTTCATTCTTTAATAACAATCTTTAATAATCAATAATAAGAAAGATAAAAGCGGGAAATAAACATTTAAATAAATATAAATAACATATAAGGTACATTATTTATTTGATACGTTGATATCGTCCATCGTGAGTAATAGCATAAACGAGGGGCTGGGTGAGGAATTAGAAAGAGACAGTTGGATTAAAAAAGACAAGAGTGAACAAAATAAAACAGCAAAGCAGAACGTCTCTTGCTACGTCAAGTGTAAGATAGGGTAGACCCTTCATCCGCAAAAGTGCCCCGCGGGAGCTGCGTCAACGTCCTACAGAAGAAGCTGAACCCATTTCGTTCTCTGACCCACCACAGCCTTTCAAGCTACGTGAAACCTCTTCACGGATCTTCTCGAATGGACAGGATCACAACGGCAATGAGTTCTCTGGCTGGACGTCACTCAAGTTTCGACTCCTTCCTATTCTTCCTTCCCATTATGATTTATGGTTTTATCAATGCAACTTGTAACGTTTTCCCGGTCGTGGCTAGGAAAAATATCGATTGGCCCTGTTACTTCCGATTAATTACCAAAACAGACAGATAAGGAGATTACATTAAACTATTATTCTTTCTTAGTTGTTTTGCGAATCGCCAAATGATTCTTCCAAGAATTTTCTACTGACTTTGGAACTTTACGCGTCAGGTAACGCATGTTTTTAATGAATAAAAAGTGATGGGAGTTTTCAGAATGCCGATTACCTTGGCGCACGTTGGTTACGTTGTGCAAAAATCAGAAAGATTACCGACATTACTCGATCAATTAATGAACTTTTCCGGCGACACATTGAGATCGTGTATTATACGTGTACACAGAAATAATTACTCCAATACTCCTCAGCACATTTTTACTAGGATTAAATTTTACTTGGACCAAATAAATATATATTACATGACCCAAGTGAAAATTTGCCAAGTAGTATTGGAGTAATTATTTGCTTGAATCTAGCATTTTTTTCTGTGTAGAGAATGAAACGAGTCGGAGGAGGCTGATTTAGATCCATCTCAATAATATCAGCTCAATCACATTTAAGCTCTTATCATACGCCGCTTGATACATATTCCGTAGAAAATCTAATTGCGTCTAATCAGCAGGATGAATTTTTCTGAATATACCGGGAACTCCGTAAACGTTCATATTTTACAGCATACCCCGTTGCTGTTGTATGCTACGCATATTGTGTAACGCAGCAGTCGCGGAGAGCAATTCAATTTACGCAGAATGAAATGGTGTCGATTCTTTTATGGTAACTCCGATTTCAGATTCGAATTTCTCGGGAGTACCAAATACGGTGTGGCTATCGTGTCGAAGTATATACAAAAGGAAATCGACTGGCTACCGAATTATTATTCCAGGCATGCCGCTTGAACGTCCGTTCCTTCTAAAACATTCCACGATACGATAGGTAGTGCCAGTCGAAGGCAACGCTTCTTTCCGAACGTGCAAGTGCGACGCGAATGAGATACGTTTTGTGCAACAACACAAATCTCGCAAAAGGTATTCACTTTGTCGCCTAGCTGTTCTCTTGTCGGATTTCAATATCCTCTCTCTTCGATTATTTCATTATTTTCATTCTAATTTGTCCGACTTTAGTCCGACCTTAGTTTGTAAATTTACACACGTTAGGTTGGTTAACGTTTGTTCGATAAAATAATTTGACGAATTTTTTCTCGCAACGATATCAGTCACAGTCACAGTATTCCTAATAACGTATTTTCTTATAATAATCCGGAGTACACGCGTTGCATTTCGTAAACTCTCATTGCCGAATTTTAATTTCGCTCGTCGATACACTGCCTCTCTTTCGTCGCGCTGGGCTAAGCGGGCTCTTTTATGGCAATGACCTCTAGTGAATTAATCAATAAATACGTAGCTACTGCGTGTGAACTACATTACGGTTTGCCCGTAAACGCAGTCCGAATACGCAGACGTACCGCCCCGATGACCGGGCATGTTTTCGACATGTTTCGTGCGTTAATTTAGCATGCCGTCCAAAATCTGTGCCATTTAATTAATACTAAAAACTAATGTGCAAACACCCGGAAAAAAAATTGACTCGGGCGCATTAATTATTTCGCGTAACGCGGATTAAGTTATCACGGGGACTGAGAGAGGTATTAATACCGTTATTAATTGCGACACGTGAATTATGCGATGCACGAATTACGTTACGCATTTATTATTACGCATTCAATAATTAATCTCTGTCCGCGTATTTTTAGCCGGCGGGATGAAGTGTAAACTGGTCGTGTCCGATGAAGACCTGCTAAAGGGAAGTCTGAAATGATTAGGAGATACAGAGATCATCATAGCACTGTCAGGCATCTATCCACATTGCGGCCTTACCCGGCGGTGATGAAACGCAGGCAAACTCTAGGAAGACGTATTGCGTGTGAGTAGAGAATGACAAGAGGAAAGGTAGTTGAATGGCGTATGACACGGGGATGATGTTACGGAGAGACGAATGGCGTTGCTGCGATTTATCGTGTTAGATCCTCCTAGTTCCCCTATCGTTCCTTTTCTTTCGTAACATACAGCGATATCGTCACACTTTTTCTCGATCTATCTCGATCATTTGTCCGAATATCAATATTTATGCGGAGATCGGAAAATCTTTTCACTTCTGTCCGACCAGAAAGTTAATTTTTTGCAAGTCATTTTCAAGCAATTTTACGTTTATCTCCTTATCTCTGTCTTGACCATCCGGAGCGATATTATTGACGAGACAGACAGCAGCTTCGTCGACTATCCGTTTGTCTGCCTCCATCTTATCGCGATTCACTGCCTCCCTCGCTGCTTTTAAACGTTTCCTCGCGAATTCCGTGTCCTTTTTTTTCCTTACTTAATTTTTTTTTTCTATCCGTTGTACATGCATACAGGGCTAACTCCACCGTTTCCCTCCGCCGTGTCCCTAAGCCTCGACGAAGGCACGCTCCGCGGCATAACCCTCATCTCCTCCACCGTAGACATGTTCTCTCTCTCTCTCTCTCTCCCTCTCCATTCTTCGTTTCTCTCTGGTGTTAGCCTCCGCAGCTTCAGGAGCGGAGAGACGATCAATACGTCGCTCTAGAACGGAGAAGGAACGGAAGCTACGTCATTGGGAGACTTTGGGTGCTCGTGGGGAGCGGAAAGGGGGTCGAGGTAAAGGGACCTTTTCCAGGCAATTCCTCGAGAGGCAGAGGAGAGGAGACCAGGCCTGGCTCAGACCAGATATGCCCAGCTATGAGCGCGAAAAGATGATGAGACGAAGGGTGGTCCTCGGATTTTGCATCTCTCTTTCTCCAGAAGGGTAGTTGACAGGGACTCCAAACCGAGACTGCACGACTCGAACCGAGCGTCAACGAGCGCAGGGGCGGATGTGCAATCGGTCCCCTTCCAACGCTGACAAATTTCGCCGTGAATATTTCGTATTTTGCCGTTCCGTATCAAAATGAGCACCTGAGAAACACTTGAGATTTCGCCACGCACTGTGAATATTTGGAATTTCACACGCACTAATTACCATTATTCGTTCAAATTAATATCGGTCGCCGTGTCCCCAGACACTCACTTCGGATAATTCAAAATAATGTTCCATAAGGAAAAAGTCTCGTTGAAGTATAGAAAAATTGTTGGACATCGGCCGTAAATGAATTTGCAGTTAGTATCAATGGTCCGTACCTGAGGACTTAAAGATATAATAACAGGTGTTACGAAGATGCAGCATGTATGTCGCGTCTCGTATACTCCCTCGCGACACTATCGCTTCTCAAATCACTAACAATTCTTGACACCACCGTGATTCATGCAAGTTTTAGTGGTGGGAATTATGGTATGGAAAGGGCTTATCGATTTGGCGATGCGAACGACGGATCACCGGGCAATCAGTTTTCGACTGCTTTCGGTAAATTTGCCGGACGTGAACGTTTGCGTATAAATGTGAATTCATCCCGTTTGTGTGTTATTAAAATATATTGTTTTACCGCAACGTTTTTTTTTTTTAAAGGAGAATATTTTTGCAATGATAATACAAATTGCCACTGAAATTAAATCACTGCAGTATCTGTCGGCAAATTTCACGTGTGTCCTCCCGACTGTAGAAAAATTCGATTCGACAAAAACCTACACGACGAATGGTATCGGTGGTTTAATTAATGGCGACAGCGCGATCGATTAGAAGAAACCTTTCTTGTTCACGGATAAAAAAATCCGAAATCGCGATATATCGAGCTGTGTGTGGAGGTGCTGTGCAGCACCTACGGTCCTGTGCTGTGGCATCCTCTGTACGGGAGTGAGGGTGCGCGCGGTCCAATCATCGCAGAATCCGGGGGAAGCCTCTAGCTTCACCCGGGCAGCCGTGGGAGAGACGCCCCGCGACTCGAGGATTCGCTTGTCGCCGAATACCTTCTCTACTCGAGTCAAAAAGGACAGTCGGCGGTATACAGCGTTTGGTTAGAGGGGCGTTGGCCCATTCTTTTGTCTTGTGTTTCGCTACAAAATCATCGAGAAAACCTCGTCAGCATCTTGTCCACACGGCCGACGAACTCGACTGCCACGCGAGCCTCAAGTGACAAACCCAAATCGACCTCGGGTGACCTCGAGGACAGATCGAATGTGAAAGAACACCTTTATAAATCTAAACTACCGGCTACCCGTAGTAGTGCTCCTCTGAAATGGATCGAGTGTTCTTCACGCACGAATTTTGTATTGTTTGTTAATGACGATTATTTCGTACGATCCTCCACCAACAGTGGGCGTGTTATATGTGGTTTAAATGTGCATGAATGTGAGTCTGTTGTTGCTCGTTCAAGTATATTTTGCATGAACTTTCAGTGTCATATTGTCGTATATTTTATTAATTAACGGATTACGTTAGCGGCTCGGTATTGTTAATAAGTCAGCACAAGAAGTTACTCGCTCGCGGAATATCCGCGAGAATTATTTTCGCATGACCGTTTCTAATCTAAGTTCTTCATTGTACGCGAAATATATCAATTGTATACAAAATACCGCATACACAATAAAACCACGTGTATACATACACATATTTATGTACGTACGCTAACATACACATGTAGTTTTATCTTCCGTCTATTCGTATCTCAAGCATGTTTATCTTTGATTATTTTTTGTAACATGGCTGATGGTTTTGCGCTGTATAACAGCGTCTCCTCTCGCAAACATAGAGTAAATTATGATTTCCTTTTGTAAAATATCTTGTATTCCAGCGAGCCGACAGTAATCATTTGTTTCATTTGTATTTGTTATATTTATATTTGTAAAATTCATATCGTAAGTGGAACTTTTCATAATTACAGCAGTAAGAGTTGTTAATTCATCAAATTGTTATGAACCTCGTATATCATATATCATGAAAATATATCTTGACACCTCTTGCGAGCTATTTCTTTTTTTTTAACACCATATGTAAATAACAGGTTTAAAATCATATATTATCAAGTTATGCCACATTGATATTAGCACACTATAAATATAAATATTTTATGATTTTAATTCATCTGTGTATCACTTAAAGAGGATATCAGATATTGGCCCTCAAAATATTCATTTAAATATGAAATTTACACCAAGATGTAATAACAGGTGAGTGTTTCAAGTAATAAAAATCTTAAAGCATACACAACATTTGTATCATATTACTTAGAACAATAATATTGTATTTTACACGTCAATTTTGCCAAATGACTCGAAACTGGCTTGAAAAGTTCCAACAAGTCGTCGTAATCCGATGCTTAATTGAGCATATCATTATTGTGCGAAAAGAACCGCAAAGTTGTGATAAATCAAATATCAAAATCGCAGACGGCTAATCGCATCAGATATGTACTTTATTATAATTCACGGTTTCCTTTAACCGTACTCCGGATACGCATGCCCGGTCACGTACTGTCTTAGCGGGGTTTTTCCGGTGTCACGTACGACGACGACGCAGCTGCAGCTGGACTCTTAATCTGCTACAGCTTTAAATAGTCATGTCCGTTACTTTCTTCATAATATCAAATCGCATTTTGATTTCAAATTCTCCCATTTATTTGTCTATCAAATATTTTTTTATTACCAAAAAGATATTCAATTCGTTCAATTGTATCGTGAAATTGTTATTCGAATTGTCATAACAGTTCTAAAAATTATGTCAAATATTCGTAAGGATTTATAAAACAGAATTTTCCATAACAAAATTTACTCGTACAGCATAGAACGTTGTTGAGACGTTGTAATGTTGAATGTTAAAATACAAATATATTTCCAACATTGGATCTACGTAGACTTTTCTACATTGATTGTTTATGTTGCTGCAACGTTGAAACGATTTTGAACAAATTATTAGTTTTTGAAATTCAGATAAAGATATTTAAACGAAGTAGTATAATATATATATATAAATTTTACTTAATAAAAATAAATTTTTAAGAGAACATACAAAAATGTTCCAGAACATAAATTAATTTGTATGGTTTGCGTTGGTTTTTATAATAATTTTTGATATTGTATTTGTTAGGTCAACCTCTTTTACATATGGTTTATGATAAAAGTATCTAATGTCTATCGGTAAATATGTCATTACAATGTTTTGTGAGTACAATAATAATACTTGACTACGAGCATAAATCACAGAGATATCGTCAGAGCCATTGGAATCACTGTTAGCCGTTTGATCATCGAAGTCAAGCGACCGTGACTAGGAAACGGGATGGATGACCTGCCGCGTTCGGAATGGAAACTACAGAGAGACGAACGTATGAAATTACTTTTATCTCAAGATGTCTACAAGACACTGAAATTCAACGGACATTCGATGTTTCTGCAATGTATTTTCAACATTGAATCTACATTTCGCACCAGTGTCGCAATGCAACGTTGACTTAACGTTTGTATACTGTATGGATAAGCTGTAAATTTTTTTGACTAGAGCGATAAGAATAAAATATTAAAGTAAAATTTTGTTACAGATTGTTGCTAAATGGAGACAGCAGGGAATGGTTGCAAAGAATAGGCACATTCGTGATCTACCCTGTAGATCCGGGCTTTTGTAGAATTGTAAATATCAGAAGCTCGACTCTACAGGTATCTTACGGATGACATGCCACGCGACTCTAGCAACGTGTGACGCCGTATTTGTGTATTTGTTTAGATAGTGTGTTAGCGATAGGTTTGTACAAACAGCCTGAGCCTTCTGCAAGCAGACTTGATTAGAAAAAAACGACTTGTACCATAAACAATTTGTCTTTGTTTAATTTGATTTATATTGGAGAAATCTAGCAGAGGGAGAGAGAGAGAGAGAGAGAGAGAGAGAAGAAACACGGCGGGAAACTTCACTTGTTTATATTTAACAATTTTAATTTGGTAAGATGTTATTATGTACAAAAAAGTTTGCCAAATAATTGATCACTGTTCTCGAAAACGTGTTAAATCCTATGCGAGAATGAGTTAAAAAGATAATTCTTTGGGTATGTTATATTTATATGTTACAAAAAAATACGGGAGATGTTTCTTTCCATAGGTATAGGTGTGAGTGTTTGGGTAAACTTCATATTAACTCTCTCTTTTCTTTGTGATGACAGATAGTATATTTACGAACTGTCGGAGAACCATATCTTTCAACACTTGTCATTTAGAAAATTTATAAGAAGGTGCAATCCAAATGTATGAGTTTATGGCGTAAACACACACAAAAATCATCCGAGAGTCTGCTGATCGATTTCAATTTTGATTTTACTAGTATGTTAAGAATCGTATATGGAAAATAAAAATAATAAACAATGTAAAGTATCACTTGATAATTTCTATCAGATTTGATAGATTATATTTACTGTAAATATTGCAGTAATAACTACACGATCATGTTAAATTAACTTAAAAATAATTTAAAATTAATTCTTGATGTCATAACGTAGTCAATATATTATCTAGAACGTAAATAATAATAGCAATAATTTCTTATTATAGAAATGCGATTTCTTTGATTAATCATCATTTATTGCACGTTGACAGGGTACTGTTACGTCGGAAAATTAGCGGCTTGGAAACAACAAAGTTATCAAGAAATTTCGGGATATTATTCACTGTTCGAAAATATCTATCTTTTAAAGCGTGTTATATTGATTAAGATAGGTGATAGTTTAAAAGTTAGGTTAGATTAGCTTAGCTTAGGTTAGGCTTGGTGAACAAAATAAATATTCTAATTATATATTACGACTTTTACTATTCTTATTTTGTAGACTTGATAACATGAGGCTCACATTTACAGCCATTAAGAACACAATATCATCAATTTTAAACCGTTGGGAGCATTAAACTGATTTCTACAAATTATATTTATTGTGCCGGCACCAAATCAGAATTTATTGATCCATTCATTTTCGTAGTATTTTTGCCACGATGAAAATTAAGCAGTTATAACGTATAATGTGAATCTTATCTGTTGCCACCTCACACTCATTATTTATTCTTTAAGGTTATGTCCATTTACCATGCCATACTATGTAATTTTATAAGTATACAAATGGAAACATGTTAAAAGCGCAAACAAGCAGAAAAACTTTTCATTTCCTGCGTTTTAACAGGAGAATCTCTGCGTCTAATACCATCAATCATGAAAACGTGCTATTGTGATAAAAAGATTTTATTTCATATATGTTTATATTCGCGTGTGTATTGTACGATTATAATAAAAATCTTGTACCGTATATATTTTTTATTTCTTAACCTAACCTAAGTTAATACAAAAATCATACTTTATCATGATTCTGATTTTTATAATTCGCATGAACATACATGTGTATAAGCAATTTTTGTTATGTTAATATTGCATGATGGTTATCAGTTATTGACATATAATTTCTTTAATATGATTTAGGGCGATATTCATAGAGAATTCGCGGCTATTTATATTTAAGATAGTCTTGAGTTTATCTTAAGTTATTTTATAGCCAATGAAATAACTCTTACAATATCTAAAGATAATGAAGTGATTTTAAATCTGAGATCGGATTATGTCAATATTTATAGTTCAGTTATGCATTTAAAATTATTATAACTTCACGTTCAGATATTTCGTAATCGATGAAACAATCGGTGTAACATTTGTAGATGAAATTAAGACGATCTTAAATGTAATAATAATCTTTGCAGTAACTGCTCTAGCGGATGTTTTGAGTACGACGATCACATACATATGATGATACGTCAGAAATCTTCTTGTCGATCTTTCTAATATCAACTTACACTCACGTAGTTTAACAAAACCATTTTAATTGTTACAACTAATTGATACAATCTAAAAATAGAGGCGTCAACTGTTTTTCTATGTTATAAATATATATTTTAGCATGTAAGATTGCGCTCAATTTCCTTCACTTCGTCGTTATAACGTTACGTATTTTCGGCAGTAGATGTCACTAAAGTGTCCAAAGAATAAGGAAGGAGCAATAAGATGTGACTATTATTAATAGATTTTTGTCCATATACATGATATAATCTCTTGTCATACATACTTTGCACTTAGTATTGAATTAAAATACCAAAAATTGAACCAAGTAATAGATATACATAATATGATACCCGTTTGCATTGCCGTGTAAAATAAATTTCTATGATTGGTTCATATAGAAATAAAAATTTTGCAATAAGGCATTTTTTAATCACTCATTTTGCGAGAAAATGTATAAAAGCATCAGGGCTCAGCCTATTATACAAATCCACCGATTTACATGTCTCTAAAAAAGTGTCCAATACTGCGTGTGTAGATGAAAAGGCTGGAGGCAAGCAGATCACGATATATGGAAGGCACGACGTTTGATGGTGTGATAGCGTGGTGGTACCCGGGGCGACGTGGTATTATATTATTGATCGTTCCACGAGCTCTGTCCCCATCAGCTGTCGTGGTATCCGGCGTTATCCTGATACTACCGAGTTGCACGTTAACACGCTTGTCTAAAAAAAAATGGAAGAGCGTCATAGCTGCTTTGTATGCTCAGTCCGTATCACATCTAAATGTTTTGCACAAAATATAAAAAATACAAACGGATAAATTATTAAAGAATCGTCGAGTAATAAGGATCTATCGAAGGAACATTGCTGTGTTTCGACGACGTGTCAACACATTGACATGAATTTGCTGTTAAGTTGCCAGAATTCAGAATAATATACGATAACCACTTATTTTAAGCTTGAGACTGGAGCAAAAGAAAAACAAGATATATAGAGACAGAAAGAAGGGAAGAAAGAGAGAGAGAGAGAGAGGAGGGATGAGAACTGAGTGGCGCAAATCTTCCCTCCGTAGATACTTTGAAGAGTCTCTTTAAGTATCCCCAACCATGCTCGTCTCCTTCCACTTGGTCTATCATTCTGAAGGTAATATCCTGGTATCCTGAAACCTCGAGGTGGCTTGAACTCTTACTGTCTTCGTCCTCCGCTGTCTCGATGCTCTCCTTTCCTGACTCTCCCGTCTCCCTCTCTCTCTCTCTCTCTCTCTCTTTCTCCATTTTAGATTTCTCTGCATCCCTCTTTCTCTTCGGGGTCTGGGCTCAGCTCTTCAACGTGTCACTAATACCACGAGGATTAATGTTATATGCTGGGGCTTATTCTCACTATTAATTTCATTGCGAGAACAATACCTTATGTGCTAGTATTACTATCCAGTGGAGACACATACTTGTTCGGAGGTAATTCGAGCAAGCGATTTCGATTGAATTCGAAGCTATGCTTGAAAATAGATTACGTAAAGAGACACGGTGTGTCCTGACGAACATTATTCGTCTTCGAATTTGCCCTCGATCTGTAAAATGATTTTCATCGAGTCTCCACTTGCAGGATACTTGGACGGTAGTATTATTAAAAATTATCTAATGGATCTTAACAGAATCTAATGGAGTTGCAATTGGCCACTATTATTTGCATACTTGCGAAAGCAAAGCTTTAATATCGGCGTCGATCGGTGTGAGAAAGTTCAGATCTTAAATCTCCTTCGCTTGATGTTTCACATGCATCCATAGCCGAAAATCAGCTATAATTGAAGATTATGACAAGCCGCGATAACATCCAACCACCAGCTGGCGAGTTTGACTGACGATCTTTCAGACAGCGCTGCAGGAGCACGCTATTCGCAAGCGTCGAGTGATATTTATCTCCAAGTAATTAGGAGTTGGGCTGGAATCACGCACACCATGCTCATCCTTCACCGCAGCGAACGCCCGTTTGCCGTGTTCCCATGAATAATGCCGAAGGTAATGATTTAGTTTCATTCTATTATCCGTATCAACGTATTTATACCTACAAAACGAGATCGACGTTTTCTTCCGAAATGTTATGCACAGCATGGTCTCGAAGTTCCAGGATAAAAGTTAATTTTAAGAGAAAGGTTTGTCGTTGGTACGACATTGGAGGTCAATGCCGACACCGTTTGGAGAGATCTCACAGATACCGTATTTTCCCCGATAAACGATACTAACAGTAATGGTTATCAGAGGAGAAACGCCACCTTTCCCAGAGACACGAGGAAGGAAGCTTTCATTAACTTTCACGTCCACGTCACGGCAATTTGCGAAGTACCTGCACATGCAAATAAATCTCTCCGTAACGGGACGCACGGAGGCACCCAGCTACTTATTTACGAGCGTCCCTTGTTGAACAACAAGGGTAAGGAGTCAGCGACCGAGCTATGTCTAAATCGACAGTGTGTTTCGGTCAACGGCACGAGCCGTTGGTCGAGAACGACGCGTGCGTTTCTTACTTCCTTTACCTTCAAGCATAAAAGGAAATTTGCCGCGTTAGCAAAATCCATTATAGCTAACAATCCGTTTCTCCGGCGATAGAAGGCAGCTGAACCGGCGGTAGAAAAGGGTGACACTTTGTCTCCCGGTAATTTATGAAATTGCCGAATCGACCGATCCACTTTTTTCGCCTCGCGACGCGTAAGTCTACCGCGTTTAATGGCGAGAATTCTAACGAAACACGGGAATCATCCTCTTTTGGTATCGTCCGCGCAGTTTGTGCGATAATACTCCGTGCAATATCATTCGCGTGCTCTCGGTTCTTGCGGGGCGACGATAATGGTAATCGTCCTGTCTCCGCGGAGGCTGGCTGCTCTCGGTCTTCAGCGTGATCAGAAGAGCGGGAGCATCCTGGCCCTCCCCTTAGTAACCCCACACCACCGCCGTATACCCTTAGTAAGGTACCCCTGGCGGCGTGGTGCTAGCCGTGACACGAGAACGTGATTAATGATCGTAACGGAGAGCCATGCAGCGTACTACTCTTCTCTTCTCTCTCTTCTCTCTCTCCCTCCTCCCCCTTCCCCCCATCACCTCCCTTCGTCGTCCTCCCTCTCTGTCTCGCCGTGTCTATCTCTCCCTCTTTCTTTTCCCCTCTTTTGACGACGTCTTCCGCCTCCTTCTTCGGGACTCCGTCTCTCTCTCTCTCTCTCTCTTCTCTCTTTCAGCAACCCCCGCTGATACCGGCGGCATTGCTGCCGTTGCCGCTGCAACCGCCCAGGCACAATACCGCGTCTGCGGATTGGACTCGTTGGTAGCTTTCTTCCTTTCTTCTTTCACTGGCGAGCCGCGCGAGCCGCTGATTATTCGACGTCGGACCTATATGTTACAGTCTGGTTCCTTCATCTGGAAGTTTTCCAGAGGTGTTGTTGTTGTTGCACGTTAGAATGGAGTTATCCACGAAAAGTCAGCTGACCCTGCCAGTTTAATGTTCGGGAAAGGCGAGGAAATGAGACCAGTGGGCGAAGAGTTTATATAGCGAACGCTGCATGAGGAATGGTACCGAAATGTGACGCGTATAAAATAAGGGGCGTCGATTAAAATGCTCGTGTGGCTTTACGCGTTGTCGCGTGTAAACTTGGAGCTTTCAGGATATCTTTCCTCTTTGTTCGGTGTTCAGTATAAAAATTGCTACGAGTGGTACATACAGCAGTGATAATGGCGTTGCTGTTTTCTTTGTTACAGGTCGAAATCCGACCGAGTTTTATCCCCGTGCTTTCGCAGGTCGCACAGTTATGAAGATATCTGCGAAGGAATTTTGCAAGAACACGAGAGAGAATATCGCTAGAGTTGACAAAGAAATCAGTCATTCTTTGATCGGTCTAGGATGACTTTGAATCTGTCGATGTACTTCCCGCCAATCTATCTACGGTTAGAGCACGTCTTTATTTTGTAATAGAATGATTCGTGTTTTTCATCAAACCTTTATCAGATTAATAATATCAGATAAAACGCGGGCACTTTGCGCGAAGAAAACCTCGCGAAGGCGCCGATAAGTATCTTTATCGTTCGACACACCCATACTAATGGTAAATGGCATTAGCGTTGACTTTATCCTCGACGTCTTTTTTTCTTTTCACATTTGGCGACCCATCCGCGATCGTCCGTACTTAGTGGTCTGCATTCGATCAACAATTCTGTGATAACTGATTAATGGCAGCGATAACGTTCCTTAATAGCAAGCTGAAAGGTGGAAAGTACAGAGGTAAAAGGTCCGCTTCGGTCAATCTTCGGCGAAATGTTAGTCATTTTCATTCCATCATATCTCTCGCATCCCCAGCAAAGTCTTGGAATAATTATACTTCGCGGAAATATCTAAGAGGCGGTTAATTCTTCATTCCGTATGTCCAGATTCAAATGCAAGTTCAGGTACGATTCCCGGTTTGGCGTTACACGACTTCGAGGACTAATCGAGTCGGTTGGGCGTGGCATCGATCGCGAGCGTGTGCGCGATTTAGCTTGCAAAACAAGTCGGTAATAGTATCCAATTGCATGTGTATTTCGACAGAGGCATCGTCCCGATGTTAACCAGCACACACAGAGTCAGAGCTCCCCGCGGAAATCAGCGGCGGCCGGCGTCAGCTCCGCGCTGGTAGCGCGGGTATATACGAGCGGTGAAATTTCCGGCGTATTGTCGGCGAGTTCGGTTCGGGGGTTGGATGATGCCGAACCATCGCCATCGTCGGTCCCTGTGCGCGAGGGAGCGGGTGAATAGCGCGGAAAAGGGGGAGATAGTGGATAGTGCTCGCTGGGTCACAGAGAAGATTGGAACGGGAGCGAGCGAGTCTGATGGGATGCGGAGAACCGTCCCCGGCGACGTCGGGACGCTGACGACGTGCTGCCACGTTACCGAAGTGTCCACATCCCTTCGACTCTATTTCCGCATTTTGTTTGACGCGCCCGGAATTAAAAGCTCCGCCGCCATCATCCGCGCGTACTTATGGCGCTTGTGACGTCCGCTCACTCACCGTCGACGACGTGTTTTCTCTTTTAAATACACTGAAAAATAAATCCAGCTGGATTTACCTGACAACTGGATAACCGGACGCGATTTGATCGGAGGAAACGGAATTTCTGGTTATAAGGATCAAATTTGGCTCGTGAGAACTGGAAATTTTGTTTCTTTTCCAAGAAAAATGCGGTTGTTTTGTCGGGTGGATCTAATCAAATCTGATTTTCAGTGTAGTGTTTTCCGACAAAAATGAACAAACGCTCGCTGCTTTCGATGTCTTGAAGTATCGTGATTGGTTGCTTATTATTACACCGAAAAAAACGTTCGAGTAAATGCAATATTCGCGAAGGAGTATTGGAGTAGTTTATTTTATCTGGATTAAGTAAATATTACTCGAATGTGGCACTTTTTTTCTCTCCATGTGCTACATTCAAGTAATATTTACTTAATCCAAATAAATGACTCCAATACTCCTTGGCATTTTTTTAAGTGTATGAACCATAGGAGAAACCTTTCTATATCCTTCGACACCCCTCTAATGTGATCCGATTATAGCTGTTTTCGCGAGTATTTCAATTTCAAGCCGATCGAATGCAACTGAGACAACTGGACGACAGTAATTGTGATTTATGAAGGTTTATCAACGTTGAAGGTTAACGGTAAAACCGCAGAATAACTTGCGGAGCAAGAAAGGTTTACATATATTTCGGTGGCCATCTTTGAAAAAAGCTTCTTTTACATACCGTGCGAAGGTGTTATCGTTGCTGTCCGTCCATCAGAGTCCATCCCTCTCGGCAATATTAGTGCCGCCACCAGTGGTGGCTGGTTGGCTGCTTTTAGTCAGGAGGATGAAATACTTGATGATATTAAACATGAATAATGTAACGACCCGGCTAGGAGGGCGCGGAATAGCGACTACGATAAGACTTTGTAGAATGCTGCATACGTAAGATGGTATAATAAGAGCATTTTTGTTTAGCGCACCGGCATTAAAAATGGCATTGCTGTTACTGCACACGTAATAAAATTTAAGATTTTCAAAACCGTACACACTTGCGTTTAATAAAAATGCAAAATAAAATTTTGTCGCGTTGTATCGATGGACATGCCAAGTCGCGAAGGAAATACGTATCAAAATTTGGAATGGTTAACGGATCGGAAATGCATTATCATCATAAAGTGGTATTGATTAAAAAAAATATAATATTCACAAATATTTGATGGTATAAATGATGTGTTTCAAAATGGATGTGTTATATTATAAAAGAAAAGATATATTCGGGGATTTCTATAATGTGAGAAAGCAATTTGACATTTAATTTACTATTCACTTTGTATCTCACTTAAGTAGTAGCAATGCAGTAGGTTGTTCAAAACAAGGGGATGTAGAAGGCGGAAAAAAATCTGTATCGGATGACTTTGCTCTTTTGTGAGCGAAGCGGAGTGACTAAGTGTGAATTCAATTAAGGGTTTGTTTTAAGCGTCTATCAGGCTGTGTTTACGGACTCGTTCGTTACCCGGATAACAAGATAAAATTGGCAATTCAAGGGGAATCGATCGATATAACAAGGGCCTTCTAGCCTGAGCTCAGTCGATTACTATATAGCGAAATTTCATTTACACCACTTGCGTTAACGGAAAGTCTATTTGTCTTGTGTCACACAGAGAGAAAAAGTTCTATTAAAATACATGTTCTCTCCTGCAGAAAAGATCAAACCCAAAGGGCTATGATTACTTTAATAATTTTTTGAGATTAATTCGAAGAAGGACGAGACAAATTGATTTCTTTCTGGATCTTTCATTTGGCAGCTATGACGGGGGAAATGAAAAGCACGAAAAATACTAGGGTGAAAGGACATTGGTCCTACCGTTACCCAATACCGTCCAATCCCAAACTATGAATTTCACAGGATGTTCCTACATGCCGGATGAAATAGTTTGGGGCGTTCCCTTGAACCGTCCCTGATTGTATCTGAGGGGTGCGAAATCGTCGTCGGGGAAAGACTCGTGAGAAACACACCATATCGACTTGCTATTTTTGGATTTTGTTATGGAGGAACGTACTATCGATTGATTCGGAGACAATTATTTCCTTCTCTCGAATTTTGTTCGCTCTTGATTCCCTATATTCTCTTATAAACGTAACATTAAACTGCCATTTTCACATCTCTTTATCTTTATTATTTGACCGTGAAAAAGTAGAAATTTAGAAAATATTGATCAATTAAATCTTATTATGAAGCCAGAGATGAAAGATTTCCATTGAATGTTGTGGAGCAACGGCATTCTCCTTAAAATTTTTACGTAATGTACACTTATTGGTCAATTGAGGCATTTCTTGAACGACTTTCTGTAGCGTGAATAATTGCAACTCGTGACTACATTGTCGACGCCTTGTAGTTCAAATAGGCTGCTACAAAGGATCGAGATGAGTGGGACGAAAAAAGAGCAGCTGTGAATAGGACCTCGAAATGGCGATTCTCTGCGTGTCACAAAATGTGCGGCGTACCTTTTTATCTGGCAACTTCGTGAATTGATTTCAATGACTCCGAGTCATTTGTTAACGGACATGACCGACGAAGAAATTTAATTCTCCCACAAAATAAACATTTCAAATTAGAAAGAAGCTGGTTAGCTCGAGATTTGCAATGAATAATTTGTTGTTACGAATAGTCACTGGACATGCGCCAACATGTTTTAAACATTGCATCAGAAACTTGCACTTCAAATTTGTACGATATGTTGCTGTGTATATATATATATTAAACAACCTCGATCGGAGTGCTAAACAAATATCGTTCCTTTTCCGTCCACGAGGTACAGGATACGTCTGCAGGATTATAGGATTAATTACATGAAGGGTGTTAATACCCGATTCGGCCAGCGTTGAGAGGGATGCTTATAGCAGACTAAAGCTGTGATATTAGCGGTCACTTTAGGTAGGTGCAAGTAGCTTAGGAAATCAATAACATTTGTTATCATTAAGTTCTGTAAATAATTATTAAATATTCCCGTTGAGAATTGATTCCAAACTTAAGTGATTTTTACCACACGCAAAACTGTAATTCGAAACGTAGTTTTTGAGATGTTCAAATCAAGATTTTGTTACGAAAAGATTAAATCAAGTCGATTAAAGAATACAGTTGCACCGATCTTTACATTTTGTAAATTGGTAATGAAAAATAAATATTCAATGTTATTGTGGCATCCAATTAATTTCCGCATACGAATTTTTTCATCACCATAACAATTCATAGTTCGCTGTCAACCAGGGTGGAGGCTCATTGCTATTCTGCGAGTAGTTCGTGCGGGGCATTATGGTAGTCGCAGTTGGGGCTCTACTAAATTGAAAACAAGATCCATCACGTTTTCAGAGGAGAGAGCAAAACGAATTTTAATGAATTATAAGCAGGGAACAGGAAGGAAGATTGGTATACAATCTGCCCAGAAGTAAACCGTCCGTTTCTCCAATGTCTTCGCTATTTCGTAAAGGATAGAAAATAAAATATCTCAACGTTCCTCTAAACCTGTGTACGAGCAGCGTATCGAACAAAGTTACGAATAGTAAGAGAATAAATTATATAAACACAAAACGAAAAAGGTATATTTTAGTGTGTCCTTCAAATAAACGTTGCTATTTGACCTGAGTAAATCAAAATCACTGAAGGATATCGGTAGATGTGGAAAGTTCACGGGAGAAGCGATAAAATAAGAAAGTAGGATTGTTAAACAATGTTATCAACATAATAGTAGGTTTCACGCTCGAGTGCAATTTTGGTTTCGCCAGTCGCACAGGGCGGCTGAAAATGTTCGACCAACGTGCAGACTGGTGAGCTAAGCTGAATCTGATTGTATGGTTCCGGGAATCCTGAGGATCCGTAGATGCGGACGGAGGAGAATTGCTCAGCGTCTGGACTGGAATTAAAATCTTTGGGCGTTTTCGCTACGGCGCTTCACTGTCGATCTGTTCCGTAGGTTTCCCCGCTCTTAACTTTCGGGTGAACCGATGGCAGGGTCCTGTAGGAAAGAGTTCGAGAAGCAGAAGAAAAAGAAGCTGAAGGATACGTAGGACGAGAAGGAGGTGAAGGAGAAGGTGGAGGCGATGGTACTAGGGGACTTGATGAGAAGGGTGGTAGGAGAGGGTTTCCGAAACAGCTCGCCGCTATCTCGACTGATCCGATCAAGATTAATGAACGTGCGGCTTGCGAGCCGAAGCCTTTGCGCCGCCCAGTCCGTCGTTCTCATTCTCTATTTCTCTTCCCCCCTCTGTTTTCGTCTCTCTTCCTCCACTCTTTCTCTCTTTTTCTTTTTCTATACAGAGGCAGCGACTAGCGACAGGTACCGTCGACGGCTTCTCGTAATAGTGGCACTTCGTGGTGTTTGTTGTTGGTGCGCGAGCTTGAGGTAGCATTATCACGAAGGAGCTGAAAATATACCATTCTTTACGAGGGATATCAGTGTGTGGTCGATGAAATGGAATTGCTTAATTGATCAGTGAGAATAGATTTCTCAAATTTATACTTTATACACATATATATATATTTCTCAAATTTAAATCTCATCCCAATTAAAAGCTCGCCTTTGTTTGGGGAGCTCGACGGGACGTCAAGCCGTGCCGGTTTAATGATCACGCGTTTACATCAATATCATTCATATCGTTGCTACGTATCCATGGTAATATTTATGAGACGTCGCGTCGAATGTAACGAAAGTTAACGGTAAGAAATATACGACACCGTGTACTGAGACTGGCGTCGAAGATTATCTGCGGTGGAACGTGATGACAGTAGCGGCACATTTTCTTTTTCTCCCTCATATCTAGCCCCACCTCGGAGGTAGAGCGCGTCATCGGAGACGTAGCTGTAGATAAAAATACATGCCTCTTTTGGTCCGATCCGTTTTAATTAATTCCAGCGACGGACGTAGCCCGTCCGTGTCAGTTTCCGATGCCTCCCGCTCGATCATCGACGCGTGTCGCCAGATCGCTACCGTGCTGCGGTGTTATGGCAGCCGATTCATTATCTGCTTTCTCGAAATCAAAATAAGCCACCGGGGGATCCGTTCGTAATACCGCCGAAACTTTTCCTTATCCGTTTTACGATCACCATTCAACGGCAAGCGACAATTAATGGCGCCCGGGGATCAAACATTTCCGCGCGACGTCTACTAGGACGTCCATGCGGCAGATTTAAATCTAATTTCACGGCGGCGCCCTTCGATGACACGGTGGTGCCTGTTATCTTTAGTTACAAGCGACTGTGTATTTGAGATGCGAAACTGTCTTTGGGGAATGTCAGTCAGTCGGTGGAGCGAACGTCGAGCGGAAAGCGAAGCGGTGAGCGCGCGAGAGAGGGTGAGGGTAGCTTGTCCAGGAGGTGGGACGCAGAGATGCTTTGTAATTACGGTGGCTGATAAATGGAGTCGTGACTCGTTAATCCCCTCCAATTACATCTGATGGAGACCAGCGTATTTCACACTAGATCTATCTTACATCATTTTTGGAATTTTCGGACGCGGGTAACCGCAATTTAATTTTAATTTCATCGAACTCTCCCCTTCCATTTTAATATTTTATATTATATATTAAGTGTGTCGTACGGAAAATATATTATTTCTCTATTTAAGAATATATCGTTTCTACTTTCTATCTTAAGTAATTTATTTTTACGTTTCATTACTTGGCGATCGTATAATTTTTGTCATTTCTTAATTGTTCCTGGTAAAAAGGTTTTTTGTTCTCTCGATAACGACCACGACGAAACGATAACTGCGCCGTTAAAAGAGTCACCTGGATATGCGTGACCTTGTTCAATTTTTCGAGAGCACATGTCGATGATAGTGTTTGCTCAATGCGAAGTGTGTGTGTGTGTGGTCGTGCAATGGGCCAAGTCTCGATTATAGTCTAGAGATACACGAGATACGATGGTAGCTCGTGCGAAATTCTCGTTGTCCGTTCCTGCACTCGCTAAACGAGCAATTCTACGACCACCCACTTTACGTTCAGAGAGCCATACAGGTTGTAGATCGGAGCGATTGCGATGCGGATATGGGCGAAATGACCAGCATATATGCATCATTTGTCTTAAGACAACGAATGCGGTGCGCGATGCGTAGGTGTAACGACGGTGAACGGAAAGAAGGTCAAGAAATGCGCCGTTGTTAGATACCCATATGCAAATATGCACAAAGAGTGTTTCCCCCATGGTTCGCGGTGAGAAAGTGATTTCTCCTGGAAAAATGACCAGCACGTAAACAAATGAATAAACAAGTAAATAAATAAACACGATGTTCCGAGTAAATTAACGGGCAAATTGTACGTTAAGTGACACCATGGAGGGATTCATTTCATTGTTGCAACAAAATGTTACGGGTTTGTTTTACCCGTGTTATTTTGCCCAGGAGTTTCGGGCGGGCTTAACTTTTGCCGTTGGTAATTCTAATATACTAACCCGGTTATGTGTAATCAATTTTGCGCTGTGTTTTGCCACGCTTCGGAACAATAGAACTGACCGAAACGTCTACAATAATTTACAGCTAATCCACATCACAGGAGAAGTTAGCGAAGGTGTTTAACATCGGAACTTATGGCTCATCTACGCTACCCACGGGTAGCAGGTAGACAACGGTATATAGATCTGGTAATTAGCGGCTCTTGTGTACTTCCTTCCCCCGCGCTTGCAGGAAACTTGCTGTTGATCGTATCGTCTTGCGCTATAGACAGAACGTTTTGGGAACATAATAAAGATTATACATCGCGCTTCTCCCATCACATCTTGCGCCCGAAAAGTACGTTTCTCATCATAATGCCGTGAAAAAATTATAATCTTGCTTCTAATTTTTTTTATTGCTTTTCGGTTACAACCATAACTGGGATACACGCATTAATAAATGGCCCGTGTAGCCAAAAAGCAGAATTCTTTATTATTTCCTTTCTCTCCATGTTATATCCAGTCGATTTGCAAGATCAATCGAAGTTATTTTTGTTACTCCACAAAGTTAGTCTTCATAAGAGAACAAAGTGCAACAACGTGACTCTTTTTTAGCCACAGCCAGTCGAAAAAATTACTCAGTTTATTCAGTCCTGTCAAGATTCTGTTTTCTGCAAGTTTCTTTTCTGAAAGTCAAGTCCGATATTGTTAAGCAAGTGAAGAAATTGTGCCAACGGCAATTGTGCACACGGCTACATGTTAAAGATTCGCAAAAAATTGTGCGATTTGATGGGAAATCTGTATGTGAGCGGCGATCTTGGCTCTCACAGGCCAGACATGTCTGACTTTGAAACCTGGTTGGTAGCAACGTATCTAGGTAGTTGGCTGGGATGTTCATGGCATGGGCGGAGGCAGGGCTGTACAAGCGGCCCCCCATTCGCTTTCCGGGTGCCACCCTTCTTTTCGAGCTGCTGCGGGATTTCCCCTGTCCCGGGCTGCGGCAATCACGCACATGCTCGCGCATGCGCCACCACGGCAACGTCGCACGCATGGGCGCCCACACGATTATGTAGAGAGAGGAGGGGGAGAGGGGGGCGCAAGAAATAGTGTGGATATCTATGATACACCATAATGCTTCTGTGATAACTGTAAATTATGATATTGCACGCATTCAAGAGTACTTATTTTTCTATCAAGCTTCTATGATGCTTCTGATCATCTCACAAGTTACATTGTTGATTTTCATTAGGTCATTGCAATTGCCGAGAATAAAAATATCAATATATCTGTGACTTAATATCAGTGTCAGACATATGATATCAGTATTACAAACGTTAAGTATGTGAAGTTATCGTGTAAATTTACAAGTACTCGTACAACCATTTCAACGAACCACGTGGCATAAAAGGAATTCAAGTTTTGCCAAAAGTAATTTGTATTTTATACCGATTGGGTCATCATTTTAAGATAAACTTTTCACTTGCTTATTAACTTGACCATCTCAACTGCTCAGTGACAAATGACAAATAATCTTTACATCGTTCTCGTCCTCTTACACACTGAATAACATTTTATCTCATTAGTGACAAAAGTATCGATTACATAAGTTGTCTATGTGAACAATTTATTTATTGTAGTTTACGTTTGTTTTACGTACAATATTGGTTTTGTTTTTAATTCTTATCATAGAGTGAAAATGGTAAACTACGAATGTAACAAAATAAGAGTATACGTAATGAGAAGGAGATAGTGTCAACTTTAAATAACAAATTGCGCTAGCCTTGGCTGATTAGCGACGTTTGCTGACAGAATAATAAATAGTGCGAAGGTATGGTTAGAAAGAAAAGATACTGAAGCACAGAAAGTTACCCAACTTAGAGAAAAGTATTGCGACAATATGAAAATATGGTGGATGGTAGTGAATTCAGGTGTATGTGAGAACATGATTTGGAGACACGACGTTCTTTTTTGTAAATTACGAAACATTTATTTATTCGTTTATTTACTTCACGATTGTGTATTTCATCAATCTTTACGAGCGATATAAACATAAGCATCGGAGTGTGCCCAATTAGGTACTTATCGTACATGCTATATACAATTAATAATTATAGCAAAGGATATAATATATGTCACACTTACAGAAAACATTTTTGTAACTCATACACTTATTTTTTACGCTCTGCTAATTACACTAACTCGGTACCTTAAGGTATTAACGTACCTCAAAGTTTAACTTTGCTTCTTATATTTAGTAGTATTGTTTTGGTATATCGTCACAGCGATTCTGTGCATTAATTATTTGATTACTACTTGCTTAATAGTACGATTTCCGAATTAATCACGGTGCAATTGTGTCCTAATTATTATTGGTCATTCCTCACTTCTCTTCCCGGTAAAAATATATACTATCATTTCGAATTATTTACAACGTGCGTTACAGAAAGATAGAATCGAGGATAATCTTTTTAATTAATTTGCATTTCCTTTAGGTGTTCAAAGAGATGTTGAGGATGTTTGATTTCAAAATTAATAATCGAACTACTGCGAACGGACGACAGTTCCTCGTTCTTAGGATAAGAACACACATGTCATAAGACTTATTAAAATTATTATAATTATACTATTATAATTATAAACATTTTGCAATCGTACCACATGACCAAAATCTTCATCGCAAACACAGTTCTTGTTTTTACCTATGATGTAAAACGTTAATACCAACACTTAGACAGTAATATACGAAATATAAACACTATGTCAATCGTGTTGCAATAAAATTTTCTTTACACTAATATATATATACACAAAATTGAGTTATATTTACATTTCCATCTTCATAAAATACTAATTCCTCTTCGGATATTAGTATCTTTATGTGGATAATGAACGGATGACTATTCACGTTTTGAAATCACAAGGTTTTGACAAGAAATATACTGTTGCTGAGAGATGTAAGGAAAGCATTAAATTCGTTTACGAGTACAATTCATCAATTAACAATCTATAAGAAGACTATGTTACTTGACGAGTCCTCTGTTTCACATCCGACCTCACGATTTCGTTTGCGCGCATAAGTATTGTTATTAACATGACCCGTAATTTTATTCGCTATTTATTTTTTGAATTCTATTCTTGAAATTCAAAGAAAAAATTACGTCAAATTACATAATTCAATTTGTCGAATGCTTATTGACGTGTACGCATCGTATTTTCTTTCATTACATCGTACTTTTTAATAATACCTGTTATTGTAGAATTAATTAGCATTTGCAAAATGAAATGCGCAACATCAGAAATCTTTGGTTAGACCTTACGATTGCTAATGGCATTGAAATCATAATAATTTGAGAATTATAATGATTTTACAATATTACGATAAATATTGCAACAATGGCATAGCTTCCATTAATTTTTTTCGACGTTTATCAAGTGACCCACAGTCGCAAATTTAAGATTTTCGAATCGAACTTGTTCAATCAAATTGAAAGATAAATATTTCGATTATCAAACTGTCACTGTCCTTATAAACAAATTTATTGTTAATCGGCCAGATTTAATATCTAATACTATTTTCCACATAGAAATTGTTATCTGCATCTCTGCTATAAAACTGCCTTCCCTCATGTAATCAGTTCCTCAAATATAGTTTCTACAATGCGACGAAATTAGCACTTCGACCTATCGTAAATTTAAAAAATAGTCTCGTTGAAGTTGCAGTTTCGCACGGATCTTCATTTTATATCGAAGTCCGATATTCGTTCTAATACTTATCGTCTTTGCATGCGAATTAGTATCAGTAATTTATTAGTATTTTCCCCTACACTCTGGTGGACTTGATGCGAGGAAAATTCAAACTTCGTTCGTACAACTTGCAATAAATATCCAACCGAGCGAGAAAAGCAACGAAGAATTATTCGCGATAAAAAGATCGTCAATTGAACATCGAGGGGTTACATCGCTGAGTAAGTATTTATCTATCAAAATAGATGTTACAGGGCTGTGAGTCCGTAATCGGATTTTATCGCCGATGGTGGTACAGGAGCTGATACTTGCGACAATCCGGAAGGACTGGTAGCCGGAGCAAGAGGACTGATACTTCCGGAACCTATGTGTCCCAACGGTCCTCCCGTCGGACCGTCCATCATTCCACCCACGTGATGATGACTCAGCTGCGCTTGGAGATGAGCCAGAGGATGAGGGTGACCTTGAAAGCCAGGATGAACTACGCTGGGATGAGGAAGACTGGAGCTGACCCCGTGAACTTCGCCCATATCGAGACCGATATTAGAGTCCAGGCTATTCTCCATACCGCTGGAAGGCGAATTGTTGTTTTTTCTTTGGCTGTTGTTGTTACCCGTGCCCGACTTCGCTCGCGTCGCCGAAGTCTTCGCGGGCTTCGATGCCGCTGGCGGCGCTTGGCCGTTCGCGTTCTTTCTGCGCACGTTCTTCGTATTCGGCAGTTTGTGGTCCTTCTTCCACTTCATACGACGGTTTTGAAACCAAATTTTTATCTGTCGCTCGGTTAGGACGAGGGTATGGGCTATCTCGATCCGTCGCCGTCTCGTCAGGTATCTATTATAATGAAATTCCTTTTCCAGTTCGAGTATTTGATGCCTGGTGTAGGCGGTCCTCTGCCGCTTTGGTTCCATTCCAGGCTGGTACGAGCCATTCGCTGTAACGAGAAAACAGAAATGAAAATATGTTAGTACGGCGTGATTATAAATGATTCCCGCTTTCTCAGAGATGTTACTTACTTTTTGTCTGATCAGAAATGTGACAAATAATGATATAAAAAGTAAATAAATATATGTATATATGATAAAAATTTTTGTCGCATTCATTATATTCGTTGCTTCATGAAGTTGCATTATACAGATATGTTTCGAAAAAATAGTAAAGCAATTTTGTTATTTTTTGCTTATTACGCATTTTGTTTGCCCTTTTCACTCATATAATCAAAATCAGTTATTTGTATTTTAACATTCGTTTATTCGTCACACATTCACACGTAAAAAAAAATTTACGAAGCCCAACCTTTATCATAACAATTGTAAAAGAGTGTCTGCTCATACATATATAAATCGAAAATATAGAAGACATTTTTTTCTTATAATGCATTTACTTCAAGACAATCAATTTTGAATATTCGCTGGATACGTTTGTATTTAGCTAAAGCACGGCTTATCTCACGAATGACAAGATATAATATAAATAAGTACTTATAACAAGATATAAGATAGATTCAATAGAAATCAAATTAAATCTAAACATCATAATGTTTGCATACACCACCATGAAGAGATGCAATGATCTACAGGTCGATAAATGTAGGCTAATTTGAACAATATTTATAGACACATGTTCAACGAATATTCAAAATTAATTTCCTCGCAAACTAAATTTTATAAAAAAAATTCTATTCTGCATTTTTCGACGTTTTTTTTTTATATGAGAATCATTCCTTTTGTGATTATATCTCGATTACATTATATATGTAGGATATAATATATTTTGTTTAAATATATGAAATTCTCTCTCTCTCTCTCTCTCATATATATGTTCATTTTTACAAATCTAGCAACAAGTTTTGTGACTATATGAGAACCTTTCTCATCAGCAATAAAATGTAGCATAAATGCACAAACACTACGAAGAACGCTCAAGAGAAGAATAGTTTATTATTATGTTTTGTATAGTTATTACCGCATCTATTAAATATTTCTCACGTTGGTGTCTGCAGAGAGATATTTTATGATAATAATATTTTCACTAAATGACCATCTGTCACGGCCGTTTTGAATGGCATCAAAGTCGACTGAAGTGACTTTTGTAATCTGATCAATCCGCAAGATACGACGAGGTAAAGTTGCGGAGGCAGAATACGCATATGCAAATTCACGAGAATAAAACGTGCGAGGCTTACACGCGCATTAGTCCCGCTAAACAACATCTAAAGATGCGCAGGTACAATAGATCATCTCTTGCAACCATCAATCCGATTTCAAGGTCAAGTTATTTGATAATTATCCCTATCGGACGTGTTTATTAAAGTTTTCCGAATCCAATGAAAAATACAGCTATGCCTGGTAGAATTGATTAACGATCGGCGCGGAAAATCTAGGAAATATTCAGAACCACGCGGATGAGCGTGTTTAATAATAATAAGTGTAAAATGCCGAAGTGATTGAGGAAACAATCAGATATTATTGAAACACAACAAATGATCGAACGAATGTATTCGAAGAGGTATCTCGCTTTATGTACGCGTTTATGTTAATATTCGTGAGTCACGCTAGTAGCAGTTCTTGGTGGTCTGTTCTGCTCAATAGAGGAAACACGAGAGAACGAGTTTAGTTCAGAATCTGTTCAGACACATTCCATTCCGAGCTGACCGTCGGTCTGGCGAAGGCCCCTTTTAACTTCCACGTCCGGCGACCATACTTCGACAACCAAAGGGTAGAGATTGCAGTTTCTGACAGCCCGACGGACGAGCATACCACTGTCCAGAGATTCCAATTATTAAAGCGCACAATACGCAGCATTACGGAAAATGTGCTCCTCTCGCAACATATATATTGTTTACTATATTTGTAAATTTATCGCAAATATCACACGTTTACAGATTTACATTTACAGATTTTACCGTTTTAGCGTTAAAGTTTACTATCTTTTTATGAAAATAATTACCAGATGTTAAAAAGATCATTTCCCTAGTAGCACAATTCAGTGGCGATACATTAGCCAATATCGATTATATTGGCATTCGTTGGGGATACATTGAGTAAATGTTGCCCAATATAAAAGCCAGCCAGATAGACAAACCTGCACAAGCAGATTTTATGTAATATCTGCTATAAATTTTGTCGACGGTTTTCTAGCAGAAATATAAGAGGATTTGGCTGACAGAGCATGATAACAGATCAATCTATTATCATGATCTGCTAGCGGATCCTATTATATTTCTGTTGGTAAAATATCGGTAAAATTTGTAGCAAATATTATGCAAAGTCTGCTTTTTAATTATCTACTCGTAAATTTGGCTGTCTGGCTGACTTTATATTACATCCGCAATATAGGAAAGTTGTTCAATGTACCATCAATAAATAACAATTGTAATCAATATTGGACCAACGCATCGCCAATGAATTCTGTTACTAGGATTAAATTATAAGGTTGAGAATTCATAATTCCGTATCTCAACAAGCAACTGCTGTTCAACTGCGAACAATTTCTCTTGAAGATAAGTTTTCGGACTTACACTTTGTTGTTCTTTTTACGCACGAATATATATTTACACTAATTATAAACGAATAATTCGCTTTAATTAAACGATACGGGGCGTATCAATTTGAGTAAGCGTTACGTGCTTATTTGCTCTACACGCGGTAACGATTATTTTTAGCATTAAGTACCAGAAAAAAATGACGAGTTCTCATTGCCGGAAATTTTACCTGGAAGCATGAATTATGGGTATTCGGTTTTGCAATGATTTTATCAGGCACAACGGAGGTCTCAAAGGAAATACTTGCAAGCTGGAATGAGCAGCACTTTCCGCGCTTAAGCGGAATACAAATTTTTGTGGCTGCAAAGTCAGTCGAATTCCGAAGGCATATTACGTTGCAAGAATTACCTTTGGGAATTTTTTGTGAAACCTGCGAAATAGATTTTGGCCCGACGGCGTGTTACGAATATCACAAACCTCCGAAACAAATGCGTTACAAATCTACACTGCACATTTATAATTTGCGAGACGTTAATTAATATACCAGCGTGTCGGGGGAGGGGGGGGGGGGTTCACGCTCAAAACGTGTTTTTATCTTCGCGAGGATAGGAAGCACGCGTATATTAGTTCTGGTAGTAGTTGTCTGATTAATTATGAAAGGAGAACTACATTCGCGTTAATTGCCTTGATTATAACGATCAGGGGCATTACACCATTACCGGCATCTATTCTAAAGTTCCAAGCGCTACTAACCTTACACAACGGTGAATGTCTACTTAAAATACGATAGAATCTCTGTGTCCAATTTCGAAATTTATTGTTGCCCACAGTGCTGAATTGTGCTGTGGACGTCCCATTCTTGTGGCACATGTTCGCTACCGTGTGTGCGTGAAGGATGAAGACATATTAGGCGTAACTGAATTCATCTATAATATATGAGGTGCCGCTGTGTAAAACCTTACAGGTGATCACAAGGTGCAACGATAAATTGCAGCTCATAAGTCTTCGGGCGTTCCAAAAAGTGTCACCTTGCGCACACAATACGATGTCTGTTTGTTAGATACACAAACAAGCATCCCTTCGGCATCGTCTTCGGTACGAGAGGTCAGCCGGATTTCGGGGAAAGGATGTGCTCTAAATTCGCGCTATTGTCACCGGATAAGTATTTATTGAAACCTATAAATGTTTCCATTTGTATTCATTCATCATATCAGAGAATAGGAAAAGAAAAAACGAGAATTAAAAGATAATAGCGTAAACGTGTTAACTAAGTGTATCCGAGTTTTTATGTATATTCGGGGAAAATCTCAGGTAAAATGGAATTTTTTTGAAGAATATAATCTATGAAAATTATTGTAATAAAAGACACTTTATCTATCTTTAGGATCCGGCGTATACGGTGGTAAATGGGTTGTTTCCTCACGCAAAAAATATTTCCTTTGCTTTGACGCTTCGGATATCAATTTGAAATATTCGTCAGGTACGCTTGTATTGTTTCAATTAGATAAGTTTACATTTATCGTTATATAGACCGCTGTTTCTATTCATATCTGCTTACAAATATCATGATGTTGGAATAATTTGATTTCTAATGTATCTTATTGTTACGTCTCGGGACGTGACGATATTATTAATTATACTTATGCTTTGTCATTAAACAAATCGCGGGGCCGTAGCTAAGTGTACACGTATATTTAATTTATTTATATTCAAACTTGTTTTTCTCGTGAGCAAAGCCTCGTGAGAGAATGTTTATTCTATATTTCCGATTTATCGTATATACTCACATATTTACTCGAAGAAACACTTTTTAATATGATGGTACCACGATTACGACCGAATTTCTTCGCGTATCTTCTCCATTATACTTTTAAAAATTACAACGAATAAATTAAAATAGATAAACGGGTAATAACATTGTATTCTCTGGATTATCGCATACACGCGCGACAACCGAGCCGATGGATATATTCTCACAAAGACTGATTACATGTTTTACGACAAAACGTAATCTCTCAACATGTAACAAATAAAAGTTAAGATAATTAGGTTGTATCTCGATTAAGTTGTACGTTTATACTTATCGAACAAGGGCAGGTTGAAAAAAATTAACGAATATTATATCACACGAAGCAAAACGCACATGCATACACACACTCACACACGATGTAGCTGAGAGTACGATGAAGTAAAATAAATTGTTGCGATACAGATGACGAAAATAACGCGAGGATGAACGTTAACGTCGAAAGCGGCGGCGACGTGTCCCGGTAAATCACGGGAACAACTGGGACGGAATAATTAACAGATATATCGACTCACCAGCGCCTGCTACGTGAATCTTCTTCATCCACGGGAAGATCATGCGATCTCCGCTCTCCTCGTCCTCCTCCTCCTCCTCCATCATCCCCGGCGAACCGTCCATCATTTGGTCGTCTTCCATATCATCCGCATCCAAAGCATCTTCCGCATGATGCTGTTGCTGCGGGGTTTGCTGCTGGCCGGTTTGTATGTGCTGAGATTGCTGGGACGAGGACTGTTGCGTCTGGAGATCGGGCGAATTATCTCGATGCAACTGACCCGAGCCAGTCGGACTGCAAGCATTGTTCTCGTGTTGTTGCTGATGATGCTGAAGGGCGTCCGGTTGCACGTGATTCTGCATTATAGACGGCGACAAAGGAGTGGAGCCGACGACGGTCGACGTCGGCACGGGTGGTTGTTGTTGCTGCTGCTGGCTTTGTATCGACGACGGACACGTGAGCGGCGGTTGCTGGGCTTCCGGCGGCATCGCGAGGGCACCCACCGCGTGATGATGAGGATGTAGACTGGCATGATGGACCGCGTGCACTTGGTGATGAGGATGGTGAGGCCCGTAATATCCACCGTATCCTGTGTACCCGCCGTTTAATTGCACCGCGGAGGAAGCGCCGTAAGGAGTCGACGCCGCCTGATGGTGATGCTGATGATAGCCGTACTGCAGCTGGTGGGACTGCGGATGGCTCAAGTGATGACCGCCGTTGCCACCGGCGAAGAAATCCGGCCCGCTCGACGGTATGTAGTTGCTCTGGCTGTACTCCTCGCTGGGAGGGAATTTCGGATCGACCATGACAGACGTGGCGGTCAAGTGGTGATTCCCGGTCTGCTGTTGATGCTGGTGGTGATGATATCCACCGGCAGCGGATGGATTCATCAAGAAAGAACTCATGTTTGTGAGTGTGCGAATAGCACACACACGCGCGCGCACATACACACACACACGCACGCACGTACACACACGCACACGGTGTGTCCGTATAAGGGAAAGAAAGAAAAAGAACGAATCGCAGACGATCGCGCGCACACTTCACTTCCGCCTTCCTCTCCGTCACACGTTACCCTTTATTTATCAATTCTTCGTCCCGGTGCACCCATTTCGCGTTAGTATCTATTCTCATAAGAGCTCACACTGCACAGCACTGCACACCGTGGTCCATCGTCCGCACCTCGCCTCTCTCGCGAAAAGGGGTGACGTTTTCTCGAAAGGAGGAAAAAAGAGAAAGAAGGAGAGGGAGAAAAAGAGAAAAGAAATAGGAAGAGCGGGGCCACGACGAGCACAGGTCTCCCGGTGGACAGCTGCTTGTTCTCTCTTCTCCTTCCGCCACTTTCGCGATCCTCCACGACCTCGTTCGCTCCTTCCCGCCCACCGGAGCCCAATTACCATACCACGTGACCGCCAAACCGACCAATCGGGGCTGTTCCTAGTTCGCGACCATGATGGATAACCAAGGCACACATGCAACACGTGAGTGGCGCCGCGAGTACAACTGCGGCAGGTGCAGCAACTTCTTCTTGCTTCGCTTTTATACTTCACGCTTGTCACCGAACGCCCGGAACACCTGTAGTTTAGTAATTTTTACATATGCAACTAATCGTCCCGTTCTTCGTCAACGTGCACTTGTCCCTCTCGTAAACACCCACTGGAACGTACCGTAACTTTGGACGACCGAGGCGTCAAGTTGACATTTCTGTGAAAAATTTCGACGAATCGAACATCTCGGATTCCGGATTTACATGTGACAAAGGATGGATAGGCACCGTTCGTGCACTGCACCACTCTCTCCGCCGTCACTACTCTCGCGCGTGAACAGTCCGTCTCACAATAACGTATAAATTCAGTCAGAGGAGACGCTTCGCCGGAGAGCCATGAAAGCGAGCTCGTCCTGCGTCGGCAGAAACTCGTCTGGCAACTCTGGTTGCTTCGAACTCCCTCCGTTCGCGCCGGCTGGCTTTGAGCCGATGCGGAGAGCCGCGTCCCCCTTCCTCGTCATGCGTCTTCTCTCGAGTCAACCCCCCACTCCTCAGCGGCATGAGACCAACCCCTGGCACGGAAACAGTGGATCTTGTTCCCTTATGGGGCATACTCGAAGGTACTTATAACCGTAGAGTCACTCCTACGGATCTCCTTAACCCGCCTCCATGCGCTTCTGAAATCCATCTTATGGCCGAAGTCAATGCTAAGAGATACGACGGCGAGGTACGTTGATACTATTGATATCGAATATCCCGACGGTGGTGAATCGCGCTAATAATTTCGATACTGTTCGTCGTGACCGGCAGGCATCACCATGATAGCTCATTATTTCGCCATTTGCTCGTATTACACGGAAACTAGATGTTAATCGATCTGTTGTAGCGGATGCGCCCTTTCTTCCTGCCGTAAGTGGATTTAATTCTAGTATCCGAAATTGTTTCCGTATTTTTTATTCCGTATATTTTACACGCACATGGCTTATAATAATATATCATATGTTACTTTATATATATAAAGTAACACACACACACACATATATATAGTATATATAATATCATATAAAGTAACATATGATATAAATTATTTTCTCTTAACTGACGGTTAATAGCTATAGCGTCTTACAGTCCGGTAACCGGTTCGAAAATGTTAATAAACATCCGACAGTGTTATGTAAAAGGCGTTAAAACTAGATTAATTAATAGCAATAGATCTATCGTTCGATTATATTCTACTTCATATTAATGCACCAGTCTTGGCGTGCTCGGTCAAGTACGTTCACTCGCGATCAGCTGCGTGGCATAGAGAATATAAAACGCCGAGTCATTACGCAAAGAGCATACTCACTGTGTTTTGCTTTGCTACGACAATACAGCACGGTAAATTTAAGTTACGTTGTCTGTGCTATATAAACGGTCCAAGGAAATAACAGTATCGGAATATCGTAGAACGACATTGTAGAACACACAGGCAAGCTTAACGTAACGTCACGTGTTTCGAGGAAGTCTTATGTATGTAATAACTCACATTCCTCTGTGTCTCTCTTGCGTATTGTTAAAAATTTCTCGATTAAATGTGTCAGAGCTGTGTGTCAAGTACGAGGAAAGTAAGGATGATATAGAATCGACTGCTTCAGGGGAAGGCTGAAAACGCGTCGTTCGTTTTTACTAGACCTCTCTCTCTCTCTCTCTTTCTCTCTCTCTCTCTCGTCTTGGTTTTTCGTTTGCTTGGATGTGCCACCGCTTATTTCTATTTTTCTTATGGCCACTTCATGTCGCTTCACGTAGAAGAGCAGAGCTTTGAGTGGAATCTGGAAGAGTCCAGAGGGGTTGAAGGGGCCGCTGAATGACGTAGAGGAGACTAGAGGGGGTTGTCTCCTCGTTTTGCGACACAACCTCCTCGTCTTTATCATCGACGACGCTCGGGAACTTCTATCCTCCTCTCTTTTCTCATCTACCGCCATCTTACGCTATCTCTACTTTCGTCGTCTCGCTTCTTTCCCTCCCCCGAGTTCTGCCTCGAGTCTTCTGCTCTTGTCTTTCGGCGAAACACGATCAATCACTTTTCCCGGTCCAGCAGCGTGACACCCCCTTTTACACCCTCAGATATCCTTGAAGAGGACCTGGTTCGTCAACGACGAGCCCTTTTGACTATCGGGCGAATGTGTGATCTTCCGGATGACGATTATCGTGGGATCGCACATTTGCGTTTGTCGTATGTCATCAACTTTTGTTCTCTCATGAAGAATTGTCGGTGCTTTTATTTTTGAAGAAATCATATGTTTGTAAATTTATATGTAATGGATGAGTGAATGAATGAATTTATACAATATGTTTGGGAACGTTAGCTGTATATTAGGTATTGATAAAATAATATTTAAAAAATATACATACACGTAATTGTCAAAATAACGCAAATACCTTTTTGGGCAATGGGTGGACAGTTGAGCCAAGAAGTCGGTTTGTTAAATGTTAAATCGCACAAATTAATTAATTTTAAATGTACGGAATAAATGTGTTAAAACGATAATGATTTGTTAAACAATCGTTCTTAAAACCGTAACGTGCAAAAATTCGCTCGGCAGGAATCCTTTGTGGATTCAAGATTTAAAGAGTTCAACGGACCTGCATATCGTGATAATGATAAATGAGGACGAAGCAGTTTACGATTTAATATCAATCTTGGCCGAGGCTGGTGCTTATTATTGCCCATTAGTAAAGTTTTAATAACGCAATACGGTGCTCGGATGGGGGTGGAACCGTTGCGATTTATCATTTTCATCGCTTTATTAACGGCGTTTCAGTTATATTCAACTTGTTGATCGCTTATGAAAGAGGAGCATCGTCTGTGATATTGAAGCTGTGCGAATTTGCGTTTCCGGAATTATTTTTGGCCAGGTCCCCGCTGATTAATCGTTCCAGCTGAAGACACGAAAGTGCAGTCGAATCACCGCAGAGAAAATATTTCGAGGGGAATCAGATAATCCATATTGAAAGGTAAACAGGCAGTTTTTAATTTTGACGAGCATTGTAATTTTTATATCTATCTCGAGAAATAATAATAATAATGATAATAATAACAACAACAAAAATATTAATAATATCTTAAATAGCCTTTATCGCAAATAAATATATACAGTCGAACAGTCGTTGCTATATATACATGTATATAATATAGACAAAGTTACGATGTTTAAATTGCTGTTTCAATCGTCAGCAATTCGTCATCACAATAACCTCACCGGGTCACCACCTTCCGGGGGTTATCGATCAAAGATTCGCATCGCGCGTGTCCCAAATTAAATATATATTCAAAATATTTACAGACCAATACGATCTCCCTCACAAAGGAATCGTGATGCATAGCTCCTCCGGGGCTAATCATTCGCGGCGTATATCACGCATAACGTTCCAGATTTGAGAAATATAGAAAACGCAAAAGTTCTTTTTCGGTATTCGTTCTAGCTCAAGGTGTTGGCAGCGGATCTGTTCGAGGCGAGAAACACGAGCCTCTGGAGATTCGATTCCGCTGCTGAGTCACGATCTCGAGCTTGCCGACATGAAAAGGGGTCCACATCCCCTTGGGGACATCCCAGTATACATCTAACGCAACCATTGGTATTTCGGAGGACTTTTGAAACGGCTCCTTCTTTTCGCGTGCTTTCAGCTAAACAACGTCGAAATATCACTGATTTTTCTATCCAATTTTGTAATTCCTTTTATACTGCGATACGTAGAAGAATTTGCAAATTATAAACGGAGAAGAAAAATTGCATCGCTGTGGAATAAAATGGTAATTATATTTGTATCATTGAAGTACAAAGTCGCAACTTTTCTCTTAGACACAAGATTCTCAGAGGGGCGTTTGTTTGTCATGGTAACGATTTGCTAAGAGAGAGAGAGAGAGAGAAAGAGAGACGTTTCTATGTTTTCGGGGAAAAAAAAGTCGTAAAAAGCGTAAACAGGGTGACAAAAAGTAGACGCGAGCGGCGACGTTGGCAAAGTCTCGTTGATGGCCGTGAACATGACATCTTTCATCAAGCAACTGGACGAATGCTCCAAGTTCGATGTCTGAGGCAGCGTGTTAGTGAAAGTGTCAGCTGCAAGTCGTTTCTTGGCCAACAGTAGTCCCACTTACGGGACGAGAGAAGATGAAGAGCCACTAGAGGTGCGATAATTATCGGCCGGGCATTGCGGTAAAGATGTTAACGTGACCCCCGACCCGTAACCCCGGACAATTACCACCTGACACCCGCCGCTTGAAAGCAATTTGCATATGCGGCGTACTTTTCCAGCTTTCTTGAAAAGACAGTGAAAGATAAAAAATGTGAGCGGTTATGCCGAGGCGCGAGGAGGAGGCGCAAAAGCGGCCTGTTACCTTTGCAGTTCGAAGCGTCTAGTCGTTAGTCGCGCCGATCTCTCTCGATAATCTTGACACTCTTCCTCAAACAAATCCGGGGTCAGTCAGTCGATGCATGCATGCACGCGGAATGTGTGGCTCGCGTAGAGGCACAGGTGTAGTACGTTAGGCGAGTAAAAAGCGCTTAACGCGCAAGTAATAACTCGCGGAGAAATAAGACGGCGGAATCGCCGTTATTACGCTAATGGCAATAATCAGCGCAAATATCTGCGCTTTATATTTCACTCGTTTCTTCATCGGCACACACACGCATACAGACACAAAGGCAAGTTGATGTTTGAAGATTTCGCGACGTGGAGAAACGCTGGACTTGACTCAGTGAATCAGGTTGCACGTCTTCCTGAAAAAAGTCAACTGAAATGTTCATGAAATGTCGGGGATGAATCCGCAAAAAACGCGGCTACAATCTGGAAGCCAAATCCAATATTCAGGAATTATTTGTGTTCTAACTGCTCTTACATCATCTGGCGCAAAATACTGAGCTGACTTATTGTGGAAATTCGCGGAAATGCACGTTTCTGCACGTAATTGTTCACGTTGCACGTAATAATCGAGAACAAGCATCTTTTCGTCCGATGTCGGCTTTCGTCAATCGCTTTCAATTTGTAGTAACAGTAGCATCTCGTCGTTTGCTGAAGAGGTGGCACGTGAACGTTCAAGGATACTGTTGATTACCGCCTGAAGCAGAAGAAAGAAAGAGGTAACTAGGTTAAGGTCATTTACCATCCATGACCTCGACTATTTGACGCCCTTCGTATTGCCGTTTCAAAAGCTGTTTACATACTATGAACGTGTTCTTGGCTTAGTTTGAGAAGAATCGGTAGAGCATTACAAATAAAAGATGTAGAATTTTCTTTTACTAAAGATTTACGGACAAACTGAGGGATTAGAAGGTATTGACTTCGACTAATCTTTTACATGTGTTATACTTTCCCGACATTTGAAACTACAGGTATAAGACCAATATAGTATAGAATTTGAAACTGCAGGTATAAGAACTATGTAGTATAGAAAAGAATGTCAAGAAGATTAGACGGAATTTGATATTTCGATTAGAGTTCCAGTCGTTGAAGTGAAAATTTGAAAAATCTCGTTAAGTGAAAACTCGAAAACAGATTTACATTGGCGAGCTCATAATGATATTTGTTTATTTATAGACGTGGAAAGATTCCTGTGTGAATTGTTACGTTTAATCTTCGTCGTTCTATTCGTTCTTCAATTTCCTGTCGATTTCAGTCTCGTGGATAATAATCCGGGTGACCTAGAGACTGCTTTAAAACACACATACTTTTGCGGGACGCGTCTTTCTAGAAAGCGAGCCACAGCATTTTCGAAAAGTGTTGTTGCCGGAGTGGTAAGTGCAAAGGGATGTCCCGAAGGTACGGGGCTCAGAGAGCGGGATACGAAGAAAGAGTACACGACAGCGCGCCTAAGATTAATGGATTTGTATTGTCGGCATTTTTTCAAGCGTTTTAGGACCACTTTTGAGACGAGGAGGGAATCTCATTTTTCAAAAAGTCTGTCGCGAGTATGGGCTCGACAGAAAATCGCAATCGATTCGCTTCGCACTAATGGTTTCGAATTAAACCATGAGTCCCGCCTTATACGTGCTGGCAAGTCACACACGTTCGTCATAGTCGTGTGTGTGTTAGACCACCGTTTAAAAATAGATATTGATAATAATCGTGACGTCAGTTTTCTGCATACAGTCACTGCCATGTTCGCGGACTTATGTAATTCACGATAGTAATGCGTGCGGCCTTCGTTAGATACTCTGCACTAAGTGAAGTGAAGTCAGCTTGGGTTACCTTGACATTCGCGTGTAGAAGAAACTCGCACGTAGGGCGGCATATATGTTCACAGTCCGATCGTGTATTTAAGTTCGTTTTAATTCGAGATACGGTCCCGTACGATGTTGTAAATACTACGGTTAGATATATTACATATTCTCAAGAAACTACTCTAGACCGTTTCATTGACTACGCAGCGTCTCGGGATGAATTCCAGACGATCTTAAGTATCGAGCCGGGCTGTGAATATCGTCCTTCTAATAGCCCCGCAGGAGATAGGGATTATTTTTATGAGCCACTAGGGACCGTCGATTCCATCCTTCGCGTGCCGAACGCATCTCAAACTGAGCAAATTTTTACGATTTAGTAGCAATTTAAAGAATTACAGAGATTAGGAAAGCTGGACGAGGTGGCATCGGACGCGTCAGTCGGCGCGCAGAAAGTGGCAAGAAACACGAACGCGGGAGAGGATCGGCGCCTTGGGACCTTCGATCCTCCTTACGAAAGGCGAAGATAGGAATTACAACGGCTGATGAGCCGTAACCGATGGACGCACAATAACCCTCCGTAAGCAGTACCGCTATCCTTCATTCCCCCTTTTGATACTCCTGATAGCTCTATCGAGCTTTATCTTATTTGAATTTTATTCGCAAACTGCGTAAGAAAATTCCTAACCAAGTATTCTACGTGTGTGTTCGCGGGGTGTATCGAATGCCGAGATCGTTCGTGCATTTTTCCTTTTCCTCATTGCATGCGTCCCCATGATTTCGCAGTTTTGTCCCATTTTCGAAGTAACGGCATTTTACCTAAAAATAAGAAAGAGCACGTTTTGTCGGACAATTAATCATGTCACAACCCTTTGGACACCAGGACACCGGTGTAGGCTGGACACAGACAATGCGGCTATATCGTGATCCATTGACCTACTAACGTAGCTTAACTGATAATATTGAAAAGAGGTCTCGTATCCCGACTGTGGATTTCTAAAGAATAGAGAGGAAGTTTTTAAATTTGGGAAAAGGAAGCCCTTTCTCCAACTGAGAGTTTGGCTTTTCCGTCGAACGGTCGTGTGCATTGTTTGAATGAAAAATGATTCATAGTCATGCGTATAGTTGGTTATGCATAGACGCGCATGGTAGTTTGCACGCAGAGACGCATCTATAGATACGGTTTCAAGATATTTGAGATTGCATCGAAAATTTCACATCGAAGATTTCTCGCATGAGCTGAGAAGTTGAGAATTAAAATAATTATTTATACAAGACTCGTTTCATACGCAGAGATATATTCGCCTTTGGGGCGGATCGATGGGAGAAGGCGTACATTTACGACATTCCGTTCACTCTACTGTGAGTTCGGCGAAGACTTTAAAATTTTCCCGAGAAAGTTTGATGAGTCTATCGAATGCTATTATTCCATGCCCGCCCTCATTCTTTTGCCCTTCTTCGACGTTCTTTAATCATTCAAAGTAAATCAATCACCCATCCAGAGGCTTGCAATCGCGCTAGTCACCCTTCAGCCGCCGTCACCCTGAAAACTTTGGTGGCCCTCATACTCAACTTCATTCGCAAACCCGATACTGAATGACGTTATCAAAGCTGAATATTTCCCATCGATCTCTTTCCCTCCTTCTTAATTTTTGGGCTGATGTGATGTAAAAATTATTTATTAAATGCACAATGTTCTCCTTTTGTAATGAAATGCACAATGTTCTCCTTTGTTACGGCAAATCATTTTGCTCAAGTTGCAATCATTAGTTTTTTCTTGTGTGTGTGTGTGTGTGTGTGAGTTGTACTTGAGTTAATTAAAATAATCATTAAGCTGATCTGGCGTAGAGAGCCAGATTTTCAATAACGATATTAGAGAGTTTCTTGTCATAGCATTAGAAATATTGTGGATAAATGATGAAACATTGTTATTGTCGTATACGATATCGTCGTGTACGATATTAATTTCAAAGCTATTTAAACTCTTTCCCTCTCTCTCTCACTTCCTCTCTCTCTCTTATACTTGTCCAAATAATTTTATATATAATTTAATAATTAGCGTGATTTACTGTTTGTAGAATGTTAAAAATGGTAGAAATCCAGATCATATTTCGAGTAATATCCGTGTATAGATAATATCCTCTTGGTGATATTCTCTATGTAAATAATGGTGTATGCCAAAGCATTTACGTAAACGTGCATTTTACTAACGAGCGAATAAGAGCACCTCCTTCAGTATAAAGGGGACATACGTTTGCGTCTCGTTCGACACCTCAGCCCCATAGATCCCGCGTTCACGAGATTTCGCACTTTCTCTCTCAGTCGATGCCGTTGGAGAGAACCAATCAGCGATCCCTCGAAACTTTCCTGCACCCTGCAGCCCGCAGCCACGCCTGCCAATATAGGGTAGGTACCCTCGTCAGATCAACCCTTATCCTTTTTACCCGCCTTCCTTCTTTTCTCTCCTCTTACTAGACCCAACTCGTTTCGCAAAATGGATTCCCCCTGCCCTGTTTTTATCAGCGACGGACCACCATGTTAGTAACGTGTAATACTATGCTGACGGGGTTTAATACACGAAGATATCAATTTTGCATTATACGATCGCGCTATTTACGCTGTATTCGTAAGAAAGCAAAGGAAGACGTGCGTATTAATATCTATGAAGTTTTTATTTATCTGTGTGGATAATAATATAAATGTGACCTCACAGCTATTTCTATCGCGTGTATGCACACACACACATACATGTACAAGCAGACACACACACACACACACACACACACACACTCACTCACTCACACTACACACGGAAAGTACGAAGTTAGATTCACTTTCGAATCAGCGCGTAGATAAAACGGACGTGACGATAACCGGTGACCATTTCGATGTCCACCGAACGACCGATGAAGAAGGCAGATGAAACGTACAAGTTATAATAATCCATGATAGCAACGGTGGCGATGTCGAGGAGCGGAGGAGCGGCTGTGCTGTCACAAAGGCATGCGCCACCCACCTCGACCTGGACGCTCACATCGTTAATCAACTGCAGCGGGACCCCGTAACTTTCGAGGTACCGATCCACAGGTACGGCTTCACTTCGTTCTTCCTCCTCTGTTAATCCCGATATCTCTACGCGAATGTGGTCTCAGATAGTTGAATAAGATTTAAAATTAATAAGCGTCTTATATATATATATATATATATATATATTTGGCGCTTTTACCAGCTTGCACTTACGACGTTCACTCAGATTGTCTCTCTTGCAAGTGGCATTCTTCGCGCCTATTTGTGCGTTTCAAAAGAAATTTTCCAGCTCGATGTATATAAAATCTATAGACAACGATAATAATAGATATTATCGCACACTGAGCACGCAACGCGCGAACCACGGAGTAGAATTAAAGGATTTACGATCTATTATCCGGGAGAAAGGTCTTGTAGAAAGCGCGGAAAGAAATGGTCCCGGTTGGTACAGTACAGTGCTTTTAAGAAGCTAAGAAAAGTACGAATCGCGAGGGTTTCCTTTCGTATGGCACAGCACCCTTCTATGATATTTCCGTATGGCGTATGGCCTCTCTCTCTCTTTCTCTCTTTCTCTCGCCAAGGAATGTACAACGAGAACGAGCGGGATGAAAAGAGATTGGGAAACCGAGATGAGGGGTAGAAGCGAACCAACCCCACTGCCGTCTAGCCAGCAACCCTCTTTCTTTCCCTCAGAAAGGTTCGAGGTTAGCTCAAGGAACGCGACGTAATAGAAACAAGTTGAAGGAGAGGAGGCAAAGTGCACAGCGGTGAAAGAGAAATACAGAATGAGAGAGAAAGATAGAGAGAAGGAGAAGACAAGAGGAGTAAAGGGAAATATATATATATATATNGTGAGAGAGAAAGCCATGCCGACGCTGCTGCTAGTCAAACCAAAACTCGGCATGATTAATGATCAGAGAGAGGCAGAGCGCTGCTTCAAACAACAAACTTTTCCCAAGGAACGCCGGAGAATATAAGAAAAAATATATAAGAAAGAGGGAACTCTCTTTCTTCGCATCCACCCTTCAGACCGGCTAATACCCTCCTAGGTCTCCGTCGTCTTCTTTCTCTCCAGTTTTCACCCCCTTTCTGCAATCGCATCCCTTTTCTCCTTCGCTCCTCTTCCGTCTCGCTCTCTTCGCGGAGCTCTGACAGCCTTTCATTTCTTTCCTCCTTTCTTTATTTCTTTCCCTTCCATCTAGATCTCGGTCCTTGTCTCTATTCCTCGTCCCCGTCCCTTCCGGATGACGACTCCCGAGGAACGATCGAGCAACGGCCGCGCGCGCGTGTCTCGCTCTTTCCATATTCCTATCTCCGCTATTACATGGCTCTGCTGTGAATAATCGAGTTAATACTCCGGATGGAGTGGTGTCACCGTCGAATCGCGCAGGGTCGTGCAAAATGCGCGCGTCGGACGCGTAGATACCGCGTATCTCGATGGATCCAAACATTTTTCCGCCGAGAGAGAGCGGCTGTCGCTGAAGTTCGTCTTCATTTTCCCTTAACTCTTCCGTACTGTTTCGCACATTGTTATTCGCACATATTATCCGTGATAGCAAACCTTCGACGGCCTCGCGAGTCGGCGTGAAAAAAGGCGACGTAGGTAGGACAATTCACCGTTTCTTTTAGGACATTCTCATAAATTCCTCGGGAAGAAATGTATCATTGGATCGGATACGTAACGGGCGAGTGGCATATTAATAACGTTCGGTTTATATTCGGTATAGCGAGAAAAGTTTGAATAGCGCGCAGTAAAACTGGACTGCCGAAGCGGGCAATGTGCGTGGATAGTCATCCAAGCGTGGCTCGGGGCAACCTGGATTGGTGCATGACCGGCGATCCAGCGGAGTCTAGACTTGGGCGCGAATGTGCTTGGTCATCGGCGGCTGGACGAGGGAGTTCAGCGCCTAACAGTAACTTTCTCTCTCTCTTTAGTCCGTGACGGCCGGTAACAGTACCTCTCCTTCTCGTTTCTTCCTCTCCTCTTCCGTATTTACGTACCGCGGAGAGTACCACGTGCATAACGCCACGGCGACGGAATAATAGCACTTATTAGCCCGCTACCATTTGCTGCTGATTCACTTGATGAGCGGCATCCTCAGTCGACACGTCTCATTGTGCTACCAATCATTTGGCTTTCCGTGAGCGGCGGCTAAAATGCACAAGGCAAAGCCTTTCGACGATCGAGCTGCCTTTTTCCTGTTTTCTCCCCTCGTTTATCCCACCGGGCGTTCGTTGAGTTTGTAAACAAATAATGCGGAGTAATTCGTAAATATACGTATGCTTATGTTATATCTGGGTGGTCCGATCTTTCTCGTTTGTACCTCCTCTCTTGTCTTATCGAATGAAAGTGTCTACCTACATTACGTAAAATCGGGGAAAGTGTTACTTGTAATCTCAATGGAATTCGCTGACATTGTCAGCCATTAGCCTGTCGATCATTAAGAAACTGTAACAACGAACACACACACATACCATGCCTGACTATTTACACTCCATTCATTTGATGATGTTCATTCTTATGCAGCATCGATTGCGGCGCATCTGAGATACAAGTAAAGTAAGGAGTCGCTTCTTCCATTACTACTCAGGTTAGTCCTCCGGCGGGCAAGAAGAAGTCGGCTACGAGGCGTGCGCTGCACGATGACTAATGGCAGGCACCGTAAGTCACTCACAAATTGAATTAAACACGACTCTAAAACCGTGACGCGGCGCAAACAATCAGTGGCTATTCATTGTCGGCAGTCAGGAAAGCCGAATCACTGTCTTCCGCGGAAATCGAGAACTACACGAGGTGTAACTCGCCGCGCTTAATAACTCGTCACCTCAAACGAGTCAATATGTTGGCACCTTCCTTTCTTAATTACGAAACTCACGCGTCTGCGTGTGCTCTTATCAATTTTATCGAGTTCGTCGAGTCTTGTATTCAGTGTTGCCTCAATCGTCGACTCGATCTTTCCATCATGCGACAGGTAACAAAGATAGTATTTCAGTTCCCTCATACTTATCAAGAATGAATATTATTAACAGTCTTAACTCTCTTTATGAACATTATAGCATGGTAAAGCGATGAATGTATCTTAGTTCATTGTAATGCAATATATAGTAGAACAAGAGAACTATTACAGCAGAGAGAAAGAGAGAGAGAGAAAGAGCTGCAGAAGAGCTGCAAGTGTTAATATATTTATTTACTCTGCATTGTGCACCATAAATGGCGTACGTGGTATTACAGCGTCATTTTGTTCAACCGGATGTGTATCCCGGTACACTGGTAATAGCGTACTTTGCCGATCTACTCTTTATTCTCAATCGATGATATATTAGAGACGTAAGATGTTTTAGTACACCTACAATGCTCGGCACGGACGGAACGATCCATCGTCAATGAACATCGGGATTACACGGCTAAATGAGATTCTAGCGGCGGAATCAAAGAGGCAGCAGGTGGTCAGGGCCACGGCCATCTTTCCCCTGCGGGATATGATTCGCTGCCTGGCTCGCATCCTCCAAAGTTACCATATTCTTCCGCTATAGTGGCCAGGAGTCGTCGTAGCAATCTATCCCGGGGAAAATGGAAAGTATTGTTCAGGAGTTATGAGCGAAATTTGATTTCTACAACGTGAAAATGAGAGAACTATAGATATCGGAGATTGTATGTATCGCGGATAGGTAAAGAACATGTTCGTTACCTCATTAAATGGGTTTCACGATCACAAGATGAGAAGCTCGATCGTTTTATAATCGTTACGTGTATACGTGTGTACGGTGTGTATATGATTATTATATTATATAGAAACTACGTATGATATATACAAGAAATATAAGAAATTTTGAGATAGGCGATAGATCGATTATTATTGTTCAAATCGACAAAGTAATGAGGTTAGTAATAGAGTAACAAGAAAAGCTCTCGAGCGATGATTGAGTTTATACACCGGCCTAATGGCGTCTAAAATGCAATTTGACAAGTGAAACACACGGAAAGTATAATCGAGAAATTCAATTAACTAGTTCTGTTAGAGGAGATAATTGATAAAAACCGAAATGAAGAGGAGAGTGAAGGAGACACGCAGCGGCGGTAATAACAAATCGCGTGTGCGAAAGAGAATTGGAGACTCTCTCAAGCATAAATTGGAAGTTTATCAACGCCAGACAAATTAATAGGGGTGAAGTACGTGCATAAACCGATTACGAATAAATTGCATCCGCGCCTAAGGAAGGGAAAAAAAAAAAGAGGAAAAGGAGAGATACTGAAGGATAGACCAAGTAGACAGCCTCTTCCCAAGTGGTGAGCCAGTCATCATTAATATTATACCGCAGCGGCGCTCATCGCGGGCGTCAGATCTATGCCGACCTCTTTCTGTCCGTGTTCGATACAAGATGCACGACTGGACCGAAGGCCAGAGGCATCAAAAGCTGCCTTCCTCCTCCTGGTACGTCTACCCAGTCTAGACCTACGCCACGGCGTCGTACCTTATCGTCCAAAGATTCGTTATACCCTCCGGATCACAATTTTAAATTGATGGACGTGCCCGCCTTACGATTTTGAAATACGGAGTCCACCTGACTGTCACTCAAACGTGCCGCGTACGAGCGTGATTCACGATGGATTCGGACTATCCTGAATAAATATGTCGCGCAACGATTCTCCCCGTGTGGGACAAATTCACGCGCGTGAGTCGTAATTTGACAGTTAGTACGAGACTTATCGGCAGGATCGGATCGACGAAATTAGACGACGATGATCGCGTTGGCCGAATCCAGCCGTTGATACGGAATGTATCTAACGCGCTTTTGCGTACTCAACTGTCCCGTTTCATTTCCCGTGACGACGAAAGTGACGTTTTAAATGCCGGGAGGTCCCCTCGTGATCGCCGGAGATGTCATCAGTCACTGAAACACGAATCCATCGGACATCTGTCTTGCATTGTTTGCGCAAAGGACTCGTTCAGTTCAACCCTTTCTCAGCTTTTTCAGCTTGCAGTTTGATCTAACAGTGACGTGATGCCCGTCTGATATTCGCTACATGCCACGTCAAGGCTCTCTCAGTTACAGACAGTTAACAATAATTGAGTGTGTTTGACAAAAAGGAGAAAAAAAGAGGAAGAAGAAGAAGAGGAGAGAATCGAATGAAGCGACCGTTGTTGAAACGCACAAGTGTTTCGGGCCGTAAGAACGAAAAGAATGTGTTCCACGCGTTCGACCTGTCGCTAATACGAGAGAGAAAAAGTCTCTTATTTTTACATACACGGCACAATCCCGGCAGCTAATGAGCACCTCGTGTCAAGCTGGAATGTTAATCGGACGGAATTCATCAATCACCAACGCGAAGAAAATATGGAACGATGTAATTTACGAAAACTAATCAGATAACCGAGCGTTAGAAGTGCGGGAAAGAATAGATATAAATCATAATTGACATAATTAGCATATTGCAAAAAGCAACGAAGATATTGTTCCACCTCCCGCTCCCCCACCGCCCGCTCGCGCTCCGCCCGGCGCGCGCGCTTTTTCGCGTAATCGATAGGCCTGGCTGCCTCCAGTTAATGAAATTGGTAATTACAGCCGGAATACGTATATATATTCACATATATACACCCGATGCTTTAAGCGAACTCGAAAAGCCCGCGTTTCTGCTCGCGTTATCTCAATCGCTGTAACAGCCGGCGGCGGATCGCCGCGTCTCTCACGAATCGAACATTGCTTTCACGCGCACAGAGCAAAAATCGATCGTTTCTTTTTTTTTCACTCTGCTTCCCTCACGGAAACGGAGAACGGGAGGACCGAAAGCCACATTTTCGAGAGATGTACCTGCCTGCCTGGGCCCGATCAATTCCCGATCGGTTGAGTCGCGCGGAATTCGCGGAATCGGGTCAATAGTTTCGTAAGACGGTCTGCTACTGCATGACAGAAATACGGACAATGCGCCAGGAGAAAAGTGGCAAAGCTATTGCCGCAGTTCACGTTTCTTCCCAGTTACACCGCGTGGCGCAGCCGCCGTCGGGCAGCGAGCGAACGAGCTGGCTGGCAGGCAGGCAGGCAGCCAGGCAGGCAGACGAGCGAGCAGCAGCACCCTCTCCCTCGTGTCACGCAAATCATTAATCTTGCTATGTTTTCTCGCACATTCGAATGTGGATTTAGACTCGAGACTCCGCGCGAAGATCTCTGGAAACGTACGTAAACGCGTCCAACCGTATCGCGCGGCATGCGGCCGTTTGTCTCCATCCTGCGACGCTACTCGAACCAGAATGGCGAGTCCTGATGACGTGAGCGTCCGACGTGAACATCGCGATCCGATGTCCGAGGCGATAACTGCTCCCGAAGCGGGATGAGTCCTCCGCGTATCGATGTAGGATTCCCTCTTCATTCACCGGGGGGAGACTTTTAATTACGCTGATTAATGTAATGAAATTACTCTGTTCTCAGCGTATGAAACTGAGGGAGGGAGCCCGGTCGTCATACATTATGGAGATTATTTGTTGTTGAGTATCTGGTTTATATATATATATATATATATACGTGATAAGTTTTAACGATCGTTTCTTGAACACAGGCTGTTCTCTCTTTTTCTCTCGAAATAATCATGTAAGAAATGATTTATGTATCGGTAAGTTTTTTTCATGTCATTTATCGGATATATGTTAATTACTATAAAATTATCCGATTAGATTTTTAATTATTCGTTAAATGATCGATAACGTAACTGTGACAAGCTGCGTAAAAAGAAAATAAGAACGATAAATTATAAATCAGTCATCGTGTGAGATTAGTGTAGTCAAAAAGTTATATTATTATGTAATTAACGCTTGACGCATTAGAACATTTTTCAATTGAAGATTTAACACACCTTGAATTAACATTGAATCTATCTTGTAAAAATAAAGAAACTGAATGGAATACGATTCATCATCCATGCTATATCCTGCATGCTTCATATGTTTTTTCGACTGTTTTTCGCAATTTGTTCTTTTACGATATCATTTATATGTTGGAAAATTATGTATAAATAAATTCCTATCGTTGAGAATGATGCGAAACTAAATACATTCCACGAGGGACGCTTACAGAGTTTCTAATGTTAACTTCCAGCGAACCATCAGCTGGTAATTGCTGATCTACGTGAGACGTGACTGCGTTTTTCCTCGCCGTGTCATTATGAAACCACTCTTTTTTATTCACTAGATTATATTACGAGTGAAAAGTGGGCAGTCCACTCGATTGGTAATTACACTTGTGTATGCACTTCATTAGCACTTATGAGTAGTTGCGTAACGACTGGTATGTCATTTTAATATGAACACGATCAGAGATTAATGGATTTGCCGCAGCCGTTACAGAAAGATTCAAGAAATCGCATATTCGCTGAGCGATAGACGTACATTTAATGAAGGCTCCTGGTAAAAAGAATAAGATATTAAAAAATATAGCATACTGGGTGGTACGGATAAGACATGCCGTTCTCTTCGGATTGAAATATTCACAGGTGTCCGGGGCGTGTTCAGCACGGGAAATACCATCGTTGGAATTGTACGGTAACTATAACCATACGCACGGTAATTATAACCATATGCACATATTCACATTTTTGCCATAAAAATAAACTTTTCGAAGTAATTAACTAATTTGTTCAAATTGCCATACACTATTCGTCATATCTTTAAATCACATTTTAAATTACATAAAATTTTGTAAAAAAACATGTATACGTGGATATATTTGTCATATATATCATGTTATTAAACTTATAAATTACATTATTGAATCATAAAGTTATAAACAAACTCAAAAGAAAGTATTATATATAACAAAAAACAAAATAAATAAATCGGGAATAATTTCGCAAGCAGCATTATTTATAATTAATTCACTAAACTTTTAGTGTGAAATTTATCGAGAAAATCATTAGAAACATCTTATTAGATAATGCGAAATACTTTTTCTTCTGTAAAATAAGTTTATACATATCAAAATTTAGCAGCCAAAATTAACATTCCGTGGATATTTTGTTACATACTGTAGTATTAATTGCGCAAATAGAATTTGAATTGACCTGTATAAACTACGAGGAGAATGTGCAATTTAATGCGATGTGTGAGTGAACTTATATGCAACAGGTCACGCTAGACGTAGCAGTTCATCATCGACGATATACCAATGTGCATGCAACCAAGTCCATGGGCGTAATGACGTCCATTAGTTCTTTTTTATATTAAAAATTTTTCTGTCGCTATTAATAACTCTTCTATCATATGTATAAACAAATTCAAAAATATACCTAACGACATATCCAATTGTACACTAAACGCCAATAATACCCGTTCACTTATTTAGAGATTTACGGTCATCGGAAAATTTTCAGTCTTATGCATTTTGCCTGGATATTCGTGAGTCATAAATGTAGAGTACTTGAGGAAGCGACACAATCTTTCACCAGCGCTGTTAATCTGTCACTGTGATAACTTCACGTGTACCTAATGTTACTAAGATCAACAGTGAGCTTAGATTTTATGAGTGACCTGACATTATTGATGTTTAGAATACAATCGTATAATATTATGCGTATACAGAAATTCTTTCCGCTTTTTTGTAAGTCAAACTTTATCTTGAAAAAATTAAATTCATGTTCGATAAAAATTTCTCCTATGTTTTTAGTAGTTATGTCAATGTATATGTTACATCGTTTCTTCAAACTGTTAATACAAGTATTTCTCACAAATAATAATAATTAAAAATCGTCGAAAAATTAAAAGAAATATTTTAATTGCAAAAGATTGTCAAGTATTAGATATTACGGGAAGAATTTCTATAGACGCACCTAATATTACATAAAACTCACATTACACAAATTCGATATTCAAACTTGTAATACATGTATATCTTGTATCTACAAATATTTTGTAAGTCTTAACATGATTTATGTATGTGTTACAAGTTTTGCTGCAGTCATAAGTTATAATCTGTTATATACGCGTACATAATTTACTATGTATATACAATATACAATATTATATACAGTATACAAACTTTTAAAATATTAAAAACTTGTGTTTCATTTTTAATATTTATACTTATCACGCCATATCAGATTCAGGAACTTTAGTGTATCCGGTGATTAATATTGAACGATAACTGATTTTTTACAAGATCTCTATTATTTGATTACGTTTATTCAAAGATCACCGTTGCTCTGTATGCACCACACAAACCTCTCTAGAACCGAATTTGTCGCCTCTTATCAAACAAATTCGGATCTACAGGGTAGATGTAGAGCATTAACTGGGCTTTCTTGTGCGGCACATCATTTTTATGTGATTATCGTTAATATTCTTATCTATTTAAAAATATTTGGAGTGCATGTATATGCATATATATATATATATATATGTATATATATATACGTGCCGGTCTTAACTTCTTTGTCCGCCCAGTATGTGATCTTCGGTAGACTTCACAGGTACCATTTAGGAACCTGAAAATATTTTCCTATTAATACTAATTTCTGTATTTTGATTGAAACAATGTAACTATATTACCGTGCAACTTCATCTACTGTCATTATCAATTTATAATTCTCAGAATAAATATTATCATAAACGTTTAAACTCCGTTCGAAATGTAGTACGTATTTCATCAATTTTAATAACGCAACCATTTATATAAATCTATATATTCGATTTTTTTCTAATAATTTATGCCGTGTTAGCTATGTTTGCCTTCCGAAGAATAAATATCGTCGAAGCTATAGAATGTAATTTCAAATTAGCATGCTCGCGAGTTTACGAAGTGCATGGTCATACGGAAATAGCTTAGGTATGCCGAGTCACTTCTCAAGAAAGCAGGGCAGGATCTGTTTTTGCTCAACTTTTGTGCCTCGTTTTTGCATAAGCACAGTCATAATTTTCATCGCTATTTGATCGCAATTTTCGTTACTTCGATGTAAGAAAGGAAACTTCAACGGCTTTTAGAAAAATCATATTTAAGTATTTCGTACTAATCTCGCATATTAAATAATCCTGTAACTACATAAATAAATCTGTCGAATGTTTTGATTTTATTTTGGGTCTTCCTCGTGATAAGTCGGAATAATTCGCTACTTTTCCTCTTTCCTTACGTATTCGTTTACTCTCGCAACTGTGTTTAAACTTTAATTAGCGTTTCTCCGCTACTATACTTTTACATCTTTAGAGCCTTTCCACTTTCGTTAAATATGAATGAACGATTGTTTCGTAATGGCTCTGGCCCGACAACGATCTGCCCCAACAAATTGCATGTTATCGAGGAACTAATATTGAAGTCGCTTCTTTCACAAAGTATTTAGATACGCTGTTACAGATAAACTCTGTTATGTCACTTAACACGCTTCATAAATGAATATCGTACTGGGTTATCTCAGTGACAATGATCACATTACACCTGCACTACCGATGATGATTGATGCTCGTCCCTGGGATCGAAACCACCTGAGCGTTAACGGCTTGAGGATGACACAGCTGAATGTAGCAAGGTCGCGTTCTCCTTGGTTTTCTTCTTCTTCTTCTTCGTCTTCTTAGCGGTACAGCTCCTTTTATTCCTGTACGTGTGTCGACGTACCTTTCATTTCCAGGTTACTTGGTCATGACGCGAGCGTGCAGATCGTTTGCATGCAATTACTAAAAAAAAAGAAAAAGAAAAAAGAAAAAGATGACAATCTTAACATGATCTTAACAAAACTAGCGATATTACAACGATAATACGGAGCATGTTCTATGAACGATACATCTCGGCGTAAATATTTTATAGGAAAAAAAACTAAAAGAGAGACGTACTTAACGAAAGTGAGAAATAAGAAACGGTAGCTGCACGCATATTTGTACGAATTAGTTTCCTCCTCTATTGGGAAACCGAAAGATTTTCCTATTGTAGTGAACATATTGGTCGCTCCCTTAAATTGGCTGATGATGTTAATCCTCTTAAACTACGGATTTCGGACCCTGATCCGGATTAAGGTGTATGAAAACACCTTCGACTTCAAAATATTTCCATCCTTTAGCTTATAATACCATACTTAACTATTGACGTATGAAAACATCTCTATTTCTCTCTCAGAACATTTCGCACTAATTTCCCTTGAGAATTGTTAAAAGTGCTTTGCTAAAAGTAACCCGTTAAGCCTGTGCAACGTTCTGTGTGAACATTATAAACAATGTTTACGCAAAATTCTTGCTAAGAATTTATTTTAATTACCTTATTTTTATAAATAGTTTTTATCATTCACTAACGATATATTATTTTTTTACATTCTGTCACCTTGCAATTCGCTTTATCGACATAGTTACATCCGTACGAGAACACCAAGATTCCCTAAATAAAAAAGCTGCAAATTATTCCATTATATTTTATAACTTTCTCGGATTTGCATACAAACTAAAAAATAATCTCAACATCTAGTGACACAGTAGTAACTAGAATTTTGAAGTTATTCGTATTGTATTGACATATTCATGCATCATGTGCAGAGAAAAAGATTTCCTTGAATTTAGTATACGTGTTTGACTTTGGCTTGATACAAACAATATAATTTAATATCAAATATCATTTTGTTTCAATGAAAGTGTTGTTATTTCATTAGAATAAATCATGTTCTTAAATTCATGTTGCTGAATCATTATTATTTGTTGGATCAAATATTCGTTCGTTTTCTTCATTCCAAAGGACAAATTCGTTTTAACTAAAGAAGATTCGTTAAATTCAAAGAAATCTTCTTCCCTGCATGATTATTCAAAGAAACGGCAACTGTATCTCAATTATTATTTAAAAAGAATGGCATTTGTAACACAAAATATAAGAACACGTATAATAAGAAAAATGATATCTTATGCATCTTTGCCATTTTGTCGAATAATCAACAGTCATGACACATAAATATGTATAGACACGTTGAAAAATTATAGTCACTATCATGATGCCGGAGGTTGAGACTATTATGTTGGTTTGTGTATATTTTTATAAGTAATTTTTATATAAATTGTTTTATGTACAAAATATAGATTTCAAATTTTATATATACTTACTTTAAAATAATTGCCGATTATATTTCCGACGATGAGCCGCTAAAGAAGGTTGTTGGTGGGGGTGATTGTCGGCAGTAAGATGAGAGAGTATTTGAGCTCTGTAGGTAGCCTTCCTTCTATCGACCCGAGTATTTCGTCCGCCCCTAGGACGCCATTACTGGATTTCATCTATATGTTCTTGCACGTTTACACGTCGCCGCCGAAACAGCTTTAATATCCTTGCCACTACACATAATTTTTAATACATGTATTGTCGCTTCAATGTGCTATTAAAAGTTTTTCACTGATTATGTTAAATGATTTTTGACCGAATATATTTGTGCGAATCTCTATTTTAAAACTAATCCATATTACAAGTATATCGTATAAAGTCTGATATATGTATACAATCTAGTTAAAACATATATCGGTGCAGTAAGTTGCATTAAAGTAAGAATATTTCTGTTTTGTCGAAAGTCTTATGGCTCTCGGACGCGATCGATACACTATTTTTTTTGTAGCATGTAAGATATTTTGTGCGAAATTATTTATGTGTGTATGTGTGTGATAGTGTTGTGATAAATATTGGATATGCACAATAACGTTTGTGCTAAATTTTTAACATATCCATGTGTTAATTTAATATATTGTATTTATGTTATCTCACTATATATTTTGTGTTGAGTCGATATTTAATATGTGTAAGTGTTGAAATGACACATTTTATACTTCAGCATCGAATAACATATTTAATTTTATGATGTTAAATTTTGACATAATGTTTATATTACTTTTTAACATATTCATCTTGTGTTAAACTAACAGAAAAATTTATGTGGACCGTTTGGGACATGTGAAATATATTAAATTTGACACAAAATTTTTCACCGCCTACATAAAACTATGTAAAATGGGTAAATACTTTATCGATGTATGAACATTGCTTTTCATAAACGCTACAAGAAAAAAATGAATAAAATATTTCCTACGTGCGTGTAATTGTTATTTTGAATAATAATTGGTGGCTTTGAGCTGCTGTATGGTTTATGCTTGAAATTACTTACATACGGCGCTACGAACAAGCAGCTCTTGGATGCATTTTTAATGGAAAGAGTAGTCGTGGTCTCGTTATTTGATACTCTCTAACACAGGCAGAATCTCCGGTTTGTTTCATGGCTAGACGGAACGTCATGGCTGAACCGACGAATAAACCAATAAACGGGGCAACCATCTGCTTGCCAGCCGGCATCTTTCCCTTCCCTCTCATTCCCCTAGTCTTCCCGCAGCTCCATTCTTCTCCCCTCGTGTTTCTTCCTCCTCGTCTTTCCCCCTTCTGTCCCCTTCAGCACCATTTTATGCGATCCTGAAATGAAATTCACGTGAGGGCTCACACAGCATCTATGGGGAATATGCGACTTTTGTGCCGTGATAATAAATGAATCGATCTATAATAACAAGCTTTTATCAGAGTAATTCATTGCTCGATTGAAGAGCAAGTCTAGTATAAATGAACTACGAGTTTCTCATTAATGTGAAAATTTCCTCTCTCCTCCTCTCTTCCTATACATATAACATATGTATAAAAGCATCTGTATATATACATATGATATATTCGCTTTACTTACATAAATCGTTCCTTTACACTTGATATGAATGATTATAATAAATGATAAGTAATCGTTACGCTGTGAAATAGTTGATAATTTTTTATATTAATATATTTAGTATATATATTATACATAAATATTAAGATTATAAAAAATATTAATTTTCGTATGAATACGACCGTGTAACGGTTACGATCGAATTCGATTATATGTCGCGAAAATGGTTTGCCGGAAAGCATCAACGGTTTTAAATTGTACAGAAGTAACACGTGGGATCTCGAAGACAAAAACTTCGGGGAAGTTGGAAACGCGCGGCATGTTGGCTACGAAACCGAAGGTCAAATTGGTCGCCATTATTCCAGTCGCCTATTACCTACAACGGTCCGTGATACCTGCTCCAATCCTGAGAAAAGAAAAACGCCGACAGCAAAGTCGGCTCCTTATTGTGGAAGAAACAGGAAATTTCGGGTAATTTCCACGCCCGAGGCGACTTGAATTCACACACTTAACTATTAAGATTACTTGCAAAATTGTTTTACAATAATATGTCTGGTCTGAATGTCCGATAGCAACGATCGGAATAGATTGAATAACATACACATCAAAATTCATGTCCGGCTAAAAGTTGCAGCTTATACAATGTTTATTGATAGAATTAGTGTTCTCGCGCTATTGTACAGGGCATGTGATGCCGATGTAATCGTCTGGTGTACCGAGGATATAGTTGGCCGCATGAATCGCTGGTATAAGATTAACAAGGCCTCGTTGGGTCTCTCACGCATAAATTGCACAGTGTGTCGTCATCTTGCGGAAATGTGTTAATTTGTCGCACACCGGTGCTTTAATTCGACCGAAGTGCTATCGAAGTTAAAGTCTTGTTAACAAAACGACGTCGTACAAACCGGTGTACGATGCGTCGCGACTTTAATACAAATCGAATTAGATGTGAGTGTAAAACCAGTTGGATGGTAAGTGACGGAAGACTAACACGCATGCCTGAGACACGTGTCGCAATTTGATGGTAACAATTCCATTAACACGTTCAATGCTACGCGATATGTAAATGAATAACGCTACAAGTTCGACCGGTGTGATGAACGGCGCAGAAATTCTTACTTCGGACGGTTCGTCTCGAGTGATAAGACATGAATTAAAGTGAAGTAACACTTGGGAGAGTAAAAGTGAAGTGACAATTGAAGAGAAAAGTCGCACGGTCCCGGGGGAAATCTTAGTGAAATCAGCTTAGCACGCGATGTATTAAAAAAATATACGGCTACCTCTCAAGGCTGCTGCTGTGTTCTTCGCGAAACGAAGAACATCGATCATTCGACACCTCATCGTCGTGCTATCTCTTGTTCATCCGTGTGCTGCTTGACTGTACCATCGACGTGCATTAACTCACATCTTCGGAAATCAACACGCGATTCCTCAAAATTCATATTTTTTACACGAATACATTCGAGACAAGCGCGAGATGAGGATATTCTAGCAGCCGACGGGGCGGGATAGTTCGGTCGCATCGATTATCGCGATCGCACACTCTCGGAGCTCGAATAACATCGTGTGATCCATATCGGAGATGAGAAATCTTCGAAAGATATAAGCTCCCTCGAGAGATCAATTTTCCCGCGGTCGGAGACACCTGATAAATTTGCAGATCGGATTAATTAGATGCGCGAAAACGTGTTCGGGATAAGTCTTTAATTAGACCGGCGGCGCTTTCGTGCACGATGTGAACGATTATCTCACGCCGATTATCGTGTTTCGTAAAGTAACCGTACGCATAACACGTTATTCGTAAAGCCGCGCTTCAAACGTTATTCCCGAGCGTGGTCGCGTGGTCGCGCGGAAATAAGGGATCTATAAAATGAATTTGATAAGCATACGTAACAACGTACGGGCAGTTCCTGCGTTCCTTTCGTCACGATCAGATTTCACTGATTTTACGCGGCCATGTACCACTTGTGCACACGATCAGTCCGTTTATTTCCGCGTAAATAGGACGCGCGGAACGACATCCCTCCGACCGTTCGATCCGTCGGAAGGCTCGCGACGGCGTGAAGATCTTCCGCGATCCCGTGCGGGGATATTCCCATTGTGCAATTACTCGCACCGCGAGTTACGAAATGAACCGAAATGGAACCGTGTCGCGGGTGAGGAGCACTGTGCAAATCGATCGGCGTCCCGCCAGATTGCAAGAGGCTATGCGGGGAGTCGCAAAATTCACCACCGTCGGCGCCACCGCGGCGGTGCCTTATACGTGTGCCGAAGTGTAAGTCCGCCGGCTATCGACATCATGCTAATGACAATCATATCTATTTCTCTTATTTGAATAAGTCAATAACGGCGGCTTCCACATGTTACGTAAAAAAAAAAAGACCTAATCCCGCACAATCGGTGCCGAAATTCAGAATTGGAGCCGAATGCGAAAACAGCGTGATATTCTCGGCGTGCATTTCGCTCGTATTTGTTCATTCGAGATGTTAGTATCCCAGACGAGGCTTAAAATTCCTTGACTGTTAATCTCCCGAATTGATTTAAATCAATGGTATTTGTTAACGATATCGTTTATGAAAGAAACAATGCGCCATTGTACCCAAAATGTACCCTCGACTACATTGGCGAATTAAAATATATGTAAACAGAAAACAAAACGGACTCTCTCTCTCTCTCTCTCTCTCTACTTACCATAATTTTTACAGAAAACATGCATCGCATATTGTTTAACGCAAATTTGTTTACATATTTCAAGTAGAAGTGCAATAGTAAATCCATCTATTTTCTCTCTCTTTCTCTCTCTTTCTATGATTATATCTATATAATAATACATTTTGTATTTTACGAACTGTTAACGCACCCCGAAAACCAAGAGATTTCTTCACACAAATTTTGAGATATTGATGTGCGATTGATAACATTTCTGCGTTGTTTTAGAATGGTGATTCCGACAATTCATAGCAGGCCGTACTTTGCTCCTCTGTAGTCGTTCTCAGTTCTCGACTGTTAAAAATAGACAATGTCAAGGACATACCAGGAGAGAACGCTTGCATGACATGTAAATAAAAAAAGCCTCACTCTCTCTCTCTCTCTCGTTTACAATATTCATTGAACTGACACTGCGTCTTGAACGAAAAACAAAAATATTGCGTTCTATTTTTGTTTCTTTGCGAACTCTTAAACGAGCCTTCTCGAGGATTCTTCAGTCTAATACACACGTCACTATAAATATCACACCTTCCTCTCACAAACAATAAAGTAAACGGGTTTCGACAAAACAACGAAAGTACGTACACATAAACTCACCGATGTATCGGTCGATTTCGAGCACATTCAAGTCAAATTTATGTTGTTGCACTGGTTTGTCGCAAAACAATGATTTCCTCCCGTTAAGCGCACGGACGTTCCCAAGAAGACGAGTCTCTGAGTTGGGGATGGAAATGCGCACGAATCGACGCTGGGCGTCGCCATCGTAGGGATGGAACAGCCAGGACTCGGCGAGGTGGTGAATTCAGGGGCTAGAGTGGGGAGAATTCGAAAGTCGAGCAAGGAGCTTCGTGTCCGATCGCTACTACGGCGACCTGCAGACTGTTCTGCCGAGCGACCTCGGCGTTCCTCGGTTACGGACAGTCATTAACATAAATTGTCTTTGGTGACAGTTACCACCACCACTACCACTGCCGACGCTTCTCTATCGTAGTTATTAAAATGAAGTAAATACATCCGCGATGCTGCACACACAGCCTCGCATATATATATATTTCGTCTGTTTTTATTTCATATAATATTTTGTAATGTTCTGAAAAAATCGTGGAACGTCGTAGAACACTTTGGAAACGTCACGGTGAGCTTCTTCGTCAAGGCTGCATTTGCATTTTTTAGGTAGCGCCATAAATCTTACCCCGGAATTCACAGACTGTGAAGTCCCGTATACCTGAAATCGAAAAGTTTCTTTTCAAAGGAGATGATACTACAAACGAACCTAACGTTTTCCCATGACTCTGCGGGTGTACACAAAACTAGAGGGAGATTTTTAGAATTTCGATTAAACGTGTTAACAGAAAAAACGTTATAGAGAAGAAAGAATTTTGGCAAATTTTGTCTTTGGCAGCGTCAAAATCGAACTTATTATATATAATAATAATAATAACAATAAATTCATACATATAATTTAACCATTTCTGAAAGCCATGCGTGCCTATAAACTTTATTAAAATCGTTAGTAAATCGTATTAAATCATCATTGAAACAATCGATATTTCTACATGTAAAACATGTAAAACACGTGAGGCAACACACATATATATATACATATATTGGATGTATGTGGAATGAGTTCTCTCGCGACCTTATGCTTTAACGCTCATTCTCGACTCACTCTTGACTGCCAGCAACATTGTTACGATAAGCTTTCATTCACGACTATAAGCTTAGAACTCGTTCTCGAGTCTGGTGGTAAGGCGTTGTTGCTGACTTACAACGTCGGTTTAAGACGTCGCTCATCGAATGTGCGAAAAAGTCGCACATCTTTCAAATGAATACCCACATGTGCTATGTACGCTCGACATATATACCGACCGATATTAACTTCTTAACACTCGCTAAAAATTCATTCTTGCTCTAATATCACTGCTGTGCCTTCAAATGATCAACAGTCACGATACATCGCAATATCTAAGAACGGTACGTATAATTAAAAATTTCTAGTAATCCTGCATCTGATAAGTATTAAGAAATAAATCGATCGGTATGCATACTTTAAAAGTCAGTAGGAGGTATAATTTTTAAGTTTTGTTTCGACAATTACAACTGATGTTACTGAAGCGATTGATAACCGCTCGGGATAACGTTAGATTTAATTATCAAGAGATATCTCTGCACAAAAGTTTATCTCTCACGATACGTTACCGACATTCGAGCTGAAACTTTGCGTTTGTACCGATAGATCTAAGTTACCAATTTTTTTCATATCATATGAGCACACTGTATAAGATACTTGAGATAAGAAATTTCGACAAATTAGTTTATCTATTGAACACTGGTATAACAGTGTTTTACCAAAAACACGCAATTAAAAATTGTGTAAAATTGTGTAAACACGCAATTTAAAATTGTGTAAAATTTATACATATTATAGAAGTGTAAAATTTATATATTGGGCTTATGTAAAAGTTCGATTTTATATGTTCACTTCATGTATCACAATAATATGAATTCAAAAATAATAAGTATTTTGCATTTACAAATTTTGATGAGAATGTAGTAAAAAGTCAATGTGGAAAAATGCGATATTTTTTTTGTAAACTTAACATTTATTCCGAAATTGTTGAACATTATCATGTATATAGAAATATTAGAAGCAAAATTTATAGACTTATTGATGCAAGAAATTTTTACAAATTCAAGAGATAGAGTGTGATATGTTATTTTATTTCACATAACAATATCAATAAAATATTATTTTGAAATAAAAACGATAAATATCAATTTTATTTTACAAAATGAAAACGAGAATATATATCTAATGAACATACATACACACGGTATATATATAATTTACTCGCAAGAAACAAAAATAAATAATATTAATAATATAATTTCGAAACTTCGGAAAACACCTTTTTTTTTACATTCGCGCTAAAGAAACCAAATAAACTAAGAAATAATTGAAAGAACCGGTTTTTTCAAAACGGTAATTAATAAATAATAATTTAGAAAAATGACAAAAGTTATGCTATGTATCCATTAAATATACCTACATACACATAAACTTAAAATAAAAAAAATTTAAGATATTAAATATTGAAATATACATATCTTTATCAGTTTAATAAATAATGCACAAAATTGCAGTGCTACGCCAATGTTGCAACTGCAAGTGATCGTAGGTCACGTGTGACAAACTCCACCCTTTGAGTAGTAGGCTTAACCAGCAACGGACCACCTCTCGTCACCGTCATCCCCCACTTCCTCCGGACACAATTTGATTCATGATGGCTGCGTTCCGCTTCTATCGCCATCTTACAGAAATTCTACAAAGTTGTATGATTTATTGATCGGTATAGAGGATAGTGCTTTCAGCATATTATTATCGACTGTATACTTTACAAGAGATTTAGAGTACGTTGTTCAGTCACTTGTCACAGATGGCACAATTTTTGATTTGTAACAAAACGGAATCAGAACATTCGATAAACCGTGTTAACCGATAACCTAACCTGAATTACCTTGGATTATCCAGCAACTGTCTCCCCAATATCTTAGTAATGGACCGTGGAGCATTGCTGAAATACAGGAGAGAAACTTGAGGAAAAATAGCATCTGTCAGTCCAAAATATATTGTAAATATTATGCATTATATAACAGCAACTATTATGATACGTTATGGCTAACCATCATATATGCTTGCGACACACGTAGACTATGTTACATAAATGCAACATTGTAACATTCATTCAGGCAAAGAATCACTAAGAATCATCAAGATTTTTGGATCACACACATCGTGTGCTCACACATCCATGCAACGTGACTATTGATTATTCGTGGGAACAGCAACGATATCTCAAATATTAGAAAAAAAGTGTAACATAAAATTAAACATAAAAAAAAAAGATGTAAGATATTCGTAGTATCATTGCTGTTTTATCGAATAATTAACAGTTATGGCCTCTTCTGTTTCTCTTGTGATTCATAAATTTAAACAATATTGTTTAATGAAGACAGTATATAAATAAAATGATATATTTTATCATACTTAAATCCTCTAGTTCAGCGATATCTTGTGAGATTGTGGGTTAATGTATATATAAATATATATATTGTAGATCGCATTATAATAATTCCTCTCGACACACCGCGTGTAGACGTCACATCGCATTTGCAGGTGCTATAGTGCACAACCTCGCGGTCTGATGTCTTACCTAACCTTTGAACTCCCATGGGTGCAGTATTCTGAGACGTGTAACTGACACTGGTCAAAGTAGAAGTGAGGTCCCTCCTTCATTGGAGGTGGCATTGCTTGAATTCACAATGTACGAGACATTCAAAAATACGTATACCGTCATTTTTCAAACTTTCGATGAAAAGTGGAAATTGTGGAAATATAGGGAAACCAATTATGCGTTATACCGTAAGATTCGTTATTGCTAATAACGAACAAAATACTCTTTCAAACTAAAAACAACAGCGTCTGCGCAGAACAAAGGATTAACGCTTTAATAACTCGCGAATCGATATAGTGGGAACCCCCCCAAAAAAATAAAGAAAGAAAATAAAGAATGATAGAATAGACGGAGTTGTTTGCGTGTTGAATTTCTCCGTGGCTACTCTTCAGCTTGGAAGCTGCTACCAAATCTCAGCCCGTCGCTGCCTGTGTGATTGATATCTGTCTTCCCCTTTTCCTCATCCGTGCGATTCGCATCACGGAAAGAGGAGAGCACTATTTTCGTTCATACTTTTGTCTCACGATCGAATTTCTACCTTCATCAAGTACGATGTATTCGATCGCTTCTACCAAGTAACCAGCCTCGGTCGAGTGAAATCAACAATTTAACAAAGAACATGCGGGTGCCCAACATCGAACAGATTTAGACGTTTGGAGTTACGTAGGCTCGCCGTGTTGAACGCTGTTGAGCAAAAAATATAAATCATGGTGACCCACCGCGTTATGAACAAGACGATGAAACCGCCTTCCATGTTATTCCGTGAAAAAGCATTCGCGAAAACTGGTACGCTCCGGCCATCACCGACGTCGGTTTCAGGTAGCAGCGCAAGCAGCAACGTCGGCGAGTTAGACGAGCGGGCGATAGAGTACCAGCCGAGTTCTGCGGCCGTCACGTCGGAGTGACGAGTGCCTTCCCCTCCGTAACCCCCAAACCCATCCACCCGTTGGCCGCCCAACATCACCCACCCTCGGAGGGCTCTCCGGGTTCTCTCCGGAACCGCGGAGCACCCCCTTTCACTCTTTGCTTCTCTTCGGCCCCTCTTCCTTCAACTACGGCCGACTAGTAGTCGAGGAATTCGAGTTGCTATAAATCTCCCTTGACGGGCGCGATGCCAACATGGCGAGGAAGGGGGCCGGGACGTGGGTTACGGAGAACTGCGAGGGTGAAGAAGGGAGGTGGCGCAGATAGGCGGCGGGATGGGGTGCTAGGAAGGAGGGGAACGCGCCTCGCCACACCAGGAATTGTAATAGTTTTGCTAGCGGGGTTAACGCGAGAGAGCGCCCCCGCGAGAATAGAAAGAACCCGAAGGTCGGGCGGAGTGTCTTGGTCCGTACCATTCTGGAATGAAGGAGGAAGACCCAGCTTTTGTCGAGGTCCGTAGTCACTCGAGTCTTGCGTTATGCGGAAAAGGCGAGCGAAACCCTTTCGCAAGGGCTTGTAGCTTGCTGTTGCTCGTGACGTTCTCCCGTAAAAACAAAAGAAATCCATTCATAAACATCCATCCGTTTATAAACATAAGTATCAACAGGAAATTGAATGATATAAAAAAAAAGGAAAGCCCCAGAAACTAATTGTGATTTTATGTTTATAAATGATCTTGTCGTAAAAAAAGTCAAAATTTAAATGTTTATAATCTAAGGACGTTATTGCGTTGGTGAAAGAGATATCGTAGTTGGCAAAGCCATTTGCTGAAATGAGCTTCTCCTCCAATCTCTAAGACAGTAAAAGGAATAAGGTACAAACAAATTACGACAAGAGAAACTGGAGACATTCTTAAGAAGCAACAAGAAGACCTAAAAACTTTCCAGGTGTCGGCCGCATCTATGAACTATGAACTCGTCAGTGAGTTCATCAAGTAAGTTGGATTGGGATAAGTCTTATTTTCTTTGCTGCGATCTAGGTGTCCGATAAGACGTTCATGGTTCTAACGTTCTGTGTCTATCTCCTAATAATCCGTCGCGAATCTCGGGCACCTTTAATTTACCGATGTTACATCGATAAGGATACTATCAGCTAATGTAAATTTAAATCTCCTCCGAGGCTATATATTTCCTCCGTTTGCGTGTGTGCGATCATAGGAGTAGAAATAATTTTTGCTATATGTACACAAACAATACACACACACATATATATATGTATATTGTATTTTTATATATATGTATGTGTATATACATGTATATATCTGACTACATGTGCGCGCAGAAGAAGTTATATGTATATTATAGTATATAATACATATCTAGATATATATGTACATACGTAAATATATAAATATAGTAAAATTTAGAAAATATAGTAATATAGTTTCGTGTGTACATACGTATACGTGTGTTTGTATTGCGCAGTCGGATACGATCTCTTATATAAACAAAGTTTATAATGACAGTTAAAGCATACGAGGCATTTCGCAAAATCGACAGGTTAGTCGACAAACACGCAAATTTGTACAATATGAGGGCAAAGGTTGCATTTGCAATAGGGCTGTTATTTTGTTGTCGATAAACGAAATAATATATTCCTCGAAAACCGTGTCCTGAGACTGCAAAGAGCATGCCTGGGAGTATAAATCAATTAAATTATAAATTACTATACAGAAGTTGAGCAAAACGACCACCTGTTGAGGATAGGACGAGGAAGGTCGACGAAGGGGATGAAGTGGGGTAGCTATCTCGTAAATTCCGTGCTACTACCTCCCTGTATCCATGTGTAGAAATGGTTACTTCTTATTTACTCCCCTTCTTTTTTTCCTTATAACCTGTTTCTACAATATCATTTCCAAGTGTCACCTGGTGGTTCTATAAATACGTTTATCGAGTTGCATTTGTCAGCAAGTTTGTTTACCCTTTCGCGAATATCTTCTACAATATTAACAGCTACAATATAATAAGCTTAATTTTTTCAAGAAAAACGTATAATATAGCCTAGAACTTTTATGTATGTAACTATTTAATCTCGTGTCATTCGAAATTATATAACGCTTATAGTTGACTATTTAGTTCTTCGATTATTTTCTAAACTCCATACTGCGACATATGTTCAGTATTGTAAAGGGAAATGGAAAGAGAGGGGAAATAAAACTCATTCGCAATTATGCGATTATTAATTGTTGGGGTTTACTTAACTACGCTTTCGTATCTCGAAGCTTTGACAAGTGTGGTCGAATGATTTTCATTGTTTAACGCTAGTTAACAACGATTCCTAGTATTCTATATAGTTCAAGGAAAGGTTGTTAATATTTTAACTTCAAGGCGGATTTGGCAGATAAGCGTATAATTGGGAATGTGCGAAGAAAGTAGTAGGTAGGGACATTGAGAGCTGCCAGAGATGATTAATTCTCGTCGGAAAGCGCTAGACCCTTTGGAACTCGGTTGTAGCGTCCGCGCCACCCCCGCTTTTCTCATTCCACACCGGCCCACCCTCCACCTCGCTCTTCATACAACCACCTCATTCCTCTCAACTCTCTGAACCTTTCTTACTACCGACAGACTTTCTCGTTTCGTTTGTTCTCCGCCCGTGTCATTCGTTATTACATCGTAGAAACTCGCAGATATTTGGAATTCCAAGTGACGTCTAAAGGCGGCCGGTGCTTTAACCGATAGCTCGGTTTCTTACCTTAAAGGAAATCGTGTTCGACATCGCTTTTGTTAATATCCTTACTCGAATTCTTGTCGCACACACACACACACACACACAACATCCAAGTGTTGTATATAGTATATGTATAGGATCGTTGGGTGTGCATATTATTTTTCAGATCGCGTACATGTATATATCTTATTGTTACATGTGTGTATGTGCCTGCAAATATAATCATGATACAATCCTAAATTTTTAGTATCCGGTTTATCCTAAATCCGAACTCATCCGGTGGCCCCATCCTGTAAGACCAACGAAGCGCACGCGTCTGCTCGCGATATCGGTTGCATTTGCATAAGGCTATCGTCTTTCCTTTGTTGCGGACTCACCTCCCACGTACGTGGCGAGGCTGTCACTCAGAGTTTCAGAACTCTCCTCAGTCTTCTCTCACATCAACCGTGGATCAGTATTCCCCTCTCTCTCTCCCCTTCACCCTCCCGCATTTCTTCCTTCTTTCTCCCTCTTTCTCAATTTCAAACCTCCCCGATAGCGAGTAAGCGCCTACACCCTATCTTCGCTACCTTGCCTGCATTCCTGCATACTATTACACGGACCTGTGCTTACACGTTTCGTTCGCAACTCATGCCTACTTGTTCCAAATAAAATTGTGCCTCGCCGGATACCTTGCTCCACGGATTCCCGAAGCGCGGAATACTTCACAGGTCGCATCCGACTCGACGTTAACCGAGAACCGCCCGGATCTATTTCTCGAATAGATATTTCAGCGGACGGTTGTTTCTCTTATTCTTTTCAACATCGAACGAACCCACGAGAGCGGCGATATGATTATCACCGATAATTACCGCCTCGGTCTTGAACGTTCGCTCTTGAACTTTGAACGGGAAACTTTCACGCCACCTACAGTCGCACGTAGTCCGGTGAATCGTCTGTTTATTTTCAAGCTTTCCGTATCAGGCGATACGAAAATCGGTAATTCGAATCTCCAAATCCGATTAACGATAACCTCAACGTTCGTTCCCCTTGTCTCATATTTGCCGCCGTGCAACCGTCAAAGAACATACCGAGTGTCAAGATAAGGATCTTGATATCGCGGCGCGATAGGCGACCAAAACATTTCGGGCGGCCGCGAATGGATTTCGGGCGAGAGCGCAAAACGTACAAAACGGTAACAGTAGAGAGAAAGATAGAGAGGTGGCCCAGGGTGTTCCGCTAGTGCGTTACTCCGCGCTCCTCGAAGTAACTCGACTTCTTGCCTTCGTGAATGCGGAGGTCTTCATGGGTTTCGCCGTGCCGGCTAACTGGGGATGGAATGGAACGTACTTGCGGTGGATACGGGAGGAGAATGGAGGCCGCATTAATAAAACATTAAGGTTTTGTAGACGATGTATCGATGTAGTGTTTATATTATCTTCTTTGATGTCGACATGTGAATTGGACAGATTTGTTATTCAGACTCCGTACATAAAAGTGCTGAAGTCTTGCTCCGGCTCCGTTTGTGGACAGGGCGCGTATCGACGGACGACAACTCGGACACCGACGGACGGCTGGACGGACGGACGGACGGGCGGACGAACGGACGGACGGACAAACGAAACGAACAAACGCGAGCATGGATGGATGAACGCGGACAGCCTGCTTCAAGTCCGCTTGTCAGTCAGTACGTAGAAGAGCGGTCTTATCCGCGCGCCCAGTCAGTTCGCCGCGCTTACTTGGAAAACTGTTTCCTGCTGGAATATTTTTCCACGTTGCTGCTCCGTTAAAGAGATGAAATATATCGCGAAGAAGCAAAAGAGAGATGCTCTCTATGAAGGAATTAAAACCCGGTCTTATTGGCGAGAGTCAGCGAGAGAAAATAGCCGCGCGCGACGTGACGGACTTTTTTTTCGTTTCCTCTTCTCTTGCAAACGGGAAGGATTGCGAATGAGGGGAGAGCGTATTTTTTGCGCGCGCGTGTGTGACTTCTTGGAAGCCCGTTTGTCGTACTGTGTTGTACGTCTACGGTGTCGAATAATAGCACGATCGCTTCTCTACACCTTAATTTCACAACGAACGACCTACACCCACTCGTTTCTCCGAGCCGCGTGGTATCGACATTCTTCGCGATGTCGTGCCCGGGACTCCGCGATCCCCCTTCCACTCTCAACACGGTACTGTGATCCTGAACCTTGACTCTTCATTAATCACCCCCGTGGTATCAATGACTGACTGAGTGACTGACGGCAGGCGAGAGGTATTATATACCTACGGTGTTCGCGCGATGCGCTGATGCTCGTCGTGGGGATCTCTTTCTCTCTCTCTCTCTCTCTCTCTCGGCTTCTCTGATAAACTGACGAAGAAAGAACGAACCTCGCCCGAAAAAACTTTCTTATGCCTTTCCTCGCCGTCTCGTGTAAAACTTAATAAAAAAAAACAACTTGTTAAAAGGAAAGACGAAAAAAAACGACGCATATATATATATCGTAACATCACCCCGATGTCGATTCTTAACTCGATGTAAAAAAAACGCGATTGCACACTCGTAGATGAAAGCCAGATTTCTCCCGAGGCAGAATTAAATTTGTCGCTGTACATGATCATGCGCGCCAATTAGAGTAATAACGAGCGAGTTAAGTGTCGTGACGTGAAGCGTATATCTGGAAAAAGGAGAAAGAAAGAAAAAATGAAAACACTCAAGACTACCAGTCTTGACTTATACTTTCCGATAAAGAGGCAGGACCAATTGGATCGAAAGGTCACGACCTTACGGTGGCCGGCGCCACAGTGAGTTTACTCTTCATTTATACGGTACTCCGTTACGGGTCCAAACACACTGAAAGTCACGGTTACCTTCTCGCACAGCCTCTAACAAAGGTGCATCTACGGTGCCCAATCGAATATGCGGCGTCATCGTCGGTAGCTTAGACGATCTGATCATCCCATCGGTGAGCCTCGCGACGGATCGTGACGTTGCGTTAAGGCCTTGTCTTCTCTTGTCTTCTTGTTACATGACTCCTGTCTGTTTCTTGTAGTTTTCGAGGGTGTGAGTATGCTTTATCACACACGCCTCCTTGCAGCCGATACGGCCGATTCTTATCGCGGCGCTTTCAGTCAGAAAGTAAAATGTGAACTAGTCGAGTGTGCATATTTTCTCTACGAGCGCGATCGCCAGTACCGTTTAAATCGTCCGATTGGCCGGGTAGCCGATTAATTTTACATATCGATCGGAAAATCATGCGTGTATATTTATTTGCGCGCGATGAATGCAGAGGCAATTTCTCGAGAAAGCGTTTGCGCAACGTACAAGCGAGGCGTACGACGCCGAATTGAAACGTTAAATTGACTCGCGCGTAACTACTACGGTCACTGTAATCTGAGGTCGGCATCTAATCGGAATCTAATTAATAGCAGTAATATAATTTAAGACATTTGCGTAATTGAAATAATAAGACGCGTTATTAGCGAAAAAGAGTCTGTACTCTGGAAAGAGATAACCTCCTTCAACTTCGACACACTATCGTGTGTTTTACGTACGAGCAGTAAAGAAACATGCGCCAAATATATCATATCGGCTATTATAAACACAATAATTATCGTCGTGACAAGACGTGCGTCATGAATGACGGTACTTTATAACCGCCGGGGACCGTAGCTCTTTGTTAAATTGTATTGCTGTTGACGTATCTCGGACATTTTTTTAAACAACTGATAACACCCGATCGTACGCGTTGCGAGCACCACTGCGAACTTGAGCGGTATCTTATTTTTTCCAGCCTCGTCGGATCCGGAAAGGAAGGAACACCGATGATTTCTGTACGTCACATACCATTTAATAATTACAATTTAAATTATATAATTATACGATCTTACACGTACGGTGCTCTAGATTACGTAGATGTAATAAGTAGGTATTTTTAGTTTAGACTATTACGTATATTACATGGAATGAAGTAACATTTGAGTGACGCTACGCGAACGTAATATTTGAGCTTAATTTAACTCGGAGAACGCATCCTTCGCACCTGACGAGTAAATAGTAAATATCTGCAGCTTTCGTTTCGCCTCTCTCCACGTCAAACCGCGGGCACATACTACGGGAACGACTCTCCGAATCGATTTTCGATAAGCCATCGAGATAGCACAACTACGTATCCCGCGATGTGTCTCTCGTGTAAAAGAGTAATTCAAATCTCGCATCGTTTATGCACATCGTTTATAGGTACGGAACGTGTTGCACGACACGCGGCGTAAACAACAAGAAAAAAAAAATAATAATAACGAAACAAATAAAATACAATATTAACACTGGACCAAGTCATTAGTAACAGACTCACTCTCAATACAATAATAGAGATAATATCAAGAATTTCAATAATGATAATGATGATGATAATAATAATAATAATATTAATAATAATAATAAAATCCTCACTATATACTTTATTTAAATATCCTTATAATGTACCAGGCGATAACGAAAAGAATTACGGTGTTTCTTCCGGATGCATTTGTGTGTGAGAGAGAAACAAGTACCCTTTTATATTCCGTATTCCGGATGACGTCTCGAAATTGTCGGCTCAAATACAGTTCCGGCATCGTTTACTTCCAATTGATCCATTCGCAAGAGTTGATTTCAGTAACACTTTACCTAGGCTTAATCGCTAATTCGGTAGTCCGATTCGTAATTCGTACGACGATTGAAAGAGGACCATTTTTTCATTAACGCCTCGTACACAGTAATAACGTCATTCGATATCGTGTTATATATTTAATAATTATGTACAATTCAGTACTAATCTAGTTAAAAGATCTCTTTTTTATTTGTGTCCTTCCTCTCTCTCTCTCTTTCTCTCTTTCTCTCTCTCCCTCTCTCTCGCTTGTATCGCTTAAGATATCTTGACATACTAAATTCCCTGTATTCTTCCGAATTTGCATCGCGTAATGCGCGGTTACGATAATTTGATAAGCATAGAGCGACTGCTTTTAAACGTTTCCATCTGTTGTATCACAAGATAATCAGTTACTTAGATACTACCTAATTAGCATACATACACTTGCGCTCGCTTCCCGGTTAACTAGTCCAATATCCAATCGCTTTTTTTTTTTTACCGATTCATGCGGAGTAATACGTTTCTTCTGTTACACAATCACACACCTATGCGTATTCTGGGTATCGATAAGTACGCGCAATCGGGTGGCACATGCATGCGATTTGCGTTAGATATCCAGCGCGGCATGCACACACATTGCACCATCGTAGTTTATTACACACACTCACAATGTAGCGAGTGTCATTTATTCCGTTCGACCGCACAAAACATTTTCTCTTCTCTCTGCGTTTCTTTCTTTTTTTTTTTTTCTTTCTCGTTCATCGTATAGTTCGGACTTGGTTATAGAACTTCGGATATGGTTATAGAAACTAATACATCTCGCGGATTTCTATGAGGATTAAGATTAATATATCTTGAGACGAGAGAAACAATAGCAGTCCATTTGATCTATCGATCGCGATAAAATGCTCGATGCGGTAGGATAGAAGAAAAAACAAAAAAAAAAAAGAGAGAGAAAACGAACGTCAAGTTCCGCGCAAGATCTGTCTACGTACCAACAATTTTAGGAACAACGTGGCTGCTCCAGGGAGAGACATCGGTTACATTTTGCTGTGAGAATTATGTACAGTAAAATTGCTGGGCCCTCAGCTGCCCACCGTTTCGTCAATATCGCACAATAAGACCGTCGATACGATGTTGCAAAGTCAAGCGCAATTTTATGACACGAGAGTTTATTTCCGGAAGAAAACGCGGCGTGTGTAAAAATCAGAATTCACAATACCTTTTGTAATTTCACACGGACCACTTCTGCGTGTAATCGCGTAAATTAATGTAGGAAGGAATTAAGGTATGTCTAGGCGTTTCATACGAAAAAAAAAGTAGTGGAAGTGTAAATACAGATGTAAGTATGTAATTATGATTCTGTGTAAACTGTGTGTTATAGCTTTGTAATAATTATATTACTTTTAATCGTACGTGCAAATTATGCTGCATGAATATCTCGTCGTTACTCTACTAATATAGCGTCGCGTCAGCCGTTCCTTACTTTCTAGAATACTTCATAAAGCCAGCATAATTTACACGTTAACCGTGGATCATTTCCAAAGTCACCTCTGTCATTCAGGATTCAACGGAGAACAGTTCGAGTATTTAATTGGCGTCTTACGAACTACAAAATAGAGACTCTAACGTGCAGATAGAAACTATGTTTCTCTTGGGGCTGTTTTGGTCTTTCGCAGGCTCCTTCTTTTTTTTTTTTTCGATAAATACGTCCTTCTTTCTCCTCTTTTTTTTTTTCTTTTAGAAAAGACCGAACAAGGGAACAATGCTCGGAAGAAGAGAACAATAAATAAGTACATGTGAGCGGCATTCTCCCGATATCATTTCCGGTCGATTATTCATTCACAAATGAAACAGTGCGCAGCCAGACAAGATAACGGATAGATTTGTTTTTCCCTTTCTTCTTTTTAAGATTAATTAATTACTTAGACCGCAAAAATTTCTACATCTTAAGCTAGGGATTTCGGTTTCATCTCACCCGCTGAGGTGGCCTCTCATTCGCTTCGGTATTCAGTATTTTATAATCTCATGCGTGAGAGCCCCTCGGAGCGCGTCCAGTCTATTAAATCGGGCGTACGGCGCTATATGTGCAGAAAATTTTGGCTTCCCTTCAACTTCGAATAGTCGTAATAGCGACAGTGTGGACTTCGTGTCCGCGGACGAGTGGGAACGGATTGCTGCCTCTTCGCGCTGTCCCGAAAGAGAGAGACACACAGACAGACAGACAGACAGGATATCTCATTTTCCCTGGCGCGCTTTTTCTCTCCTTCTTCACCGGAGGAATCGCCCCCTTCCCTAATTTCCCGGATGCGCCAGTAACGCCAATAAATATGCGAAACAATTTTAAATACAAGATTAACGTACGGAAGGAGGATGATAGTCTTCCTCGCCCCGGCTGCGACAATCCGTTACCCCAGCGTCGCTGCTGCGAGAGCAATCGCGGCGAGTCAGCGGAACGAACACGCATCCACGTGTCCTACTGGAAGTGAAGTCTCCACGACCCGGTCATCCACGTCACGTGACAGGGGCCCGTGACGTAGCGCGTAGGGTCTAGGGCGGAAAAAGCCTTTTAGAAGTTCTGCTCGCCGTACATCCCGGGGAACCGGACAGCGTGTGCTCCGAGCTCGGCGGGCGAGAACTCGTCCTATGTGGCCAAGTGAGCGAACTGACCGGGGTGGGGCGCGAACTGGTAAGGGTGGCCGTACGGCGACATGTGGTACGGCACGATGTTCATACTCGCCATCTTGTGCTCCTTCTTCCACTTCATACGCCGATTCTGGAACCAGATCTTTATCTGACGCTCCGTAAGACAGAGGGCATGCGCGATCTCGATGCGACGCCGCCTCGTCAAATAGCGGTTGAAGTGGAACTCCTTTTCCAGTTCCAGGGTCTGGTACCTGGTGTACGAGGTCCTTTGCCGTTTCGTCTCGCCGTTGGCATTCACCGTACCTGGAAGTCAAAGGGACTCGTTATTGCGCGAGGACAACCGAGGACGATACACAAGCGTGGAACTTTGTGGAAATAATCGATAAGTCACGGAAAGAGAGAGAGAGAGAGAGAGCGCACAACGATTCGTTCTCTCTCTCTCTCTCTCTCTCTGTGTGTGTGTGTGTGTGTGTGATCGTCCTGCGCGCGTACGTGATATTTCCACCGTACGTAATTTTCGCCGGTATAAAATAAGAGCGTTTAGAACGCACTGTTTCTCGAAAGGCTGAGATTTTATCGGCGAGAGCGGAGAAGCGCCAAAAGGTTGAATAAAAGATGGGGTCGTCGAAAGCGCTGCTGAGACGACGATTGCTGAGGGCCGGGCGTGCGACGCGTGACGCCCTCGTTAATTATTTTAACGAGTCGTGGTTAATGTTACTCGGCCAGTGCTACCGGATTGCAAACTGGTCACTTGGCAGCCGCTTTACCTATTTGCTCCCGCAGCACGCCTCGGCCATAAATAATTTTGCAACGCTATTATTACGATACACCGTTACGTCTATCATGCGTATTTTCCGAGCGTTGCTCAAAAATTGCCGCATGGACATTGCCGAACAACGCCAGAAATAAGCCTCGCCTCTCTCGCGTGTGGTCGCGCGCACAGGTCAATTTCATATTGGCTAATAATCTGTTTCTTTTCTTCAAGGTGGAAATGGTATATATCAGCGATGTGTTACGTAAAATAGGGAACGTGCTGTTCTCGCGAGGAGAGAGACTGAACGGCCGGGAAATATTGTTACACTTAGGGGGGCTCTCGCGAATAAGGTGTGAAAAAAAAATGGAAGGAAACGTTATTCCCATAATTGAATTCGACGAAGCGGACGCGTACCACTTACGATTTTCCACCGGTGAAAATATTTTCGACGGCGGCCGCGTATCGCTACGTACTGTATTTCGACGTGACCAATATACTAAATAACTTCTACCCTCCCGACTGTAACGCGGGCTCCGGTTTGATGCTTCAGCAGGTGTTACGCGAGGTAGGGGCGCGTTTTTAGGTTCATTGTGAGCACGGGTCATTGCGGATATTAAAGAGCCGGCTCATTTACAGCTATAATGGATAGCTATTAATAGCGCGGGACAAGGGGGAGAGAGAGAGAGAGAGAGAAGTTGATGAGTTGTACAGATAAAGATGCGGCTAAGCAGGAAGTACTTGGGCAGAACGGCAGCAAGAAAGTCGCGCAACAAATGCGCCATTTATATAAACCTTCGCTGATTCATAGTGGAGCACACGTGCGGAAATATACGATAGCAGGATATATGCGGCAGTTCGAAGCTCGCTGAAGCAGACGCGAGCGAATATTTGTCTACTATTGCTCGAAAAGCGCGTAATTTTCGATCAGCCGACGGCTCCTTCTCTCTCTCTCTCTCTCTCTCTCTTTTGGTGTCTGGAATATTTGCAACGTAACGTTAGCAATAAGTCGTAAGCCGGTAATAAGTGATACGCCTGAGAATTTATTCCACGAGCTTGAGCAGCGGGCATGCTTCCGCGAGAGAGAGAGAGAGAGGAAAGCTCTTTTCTGCGGAACGACTAGGACGGCTAACCAGCGAACATTGAACAACGAAGCTCCTACCGAGCTTAATGACTGGACCCTTCACCCAGCCAGCGTTATCGCTTTCCTCCCGATGTAACACGTCGCTGGGTCGTGCGACGTGACTTTTTAATAAATAGTGTTCTGGCTGTCTGAACACGGACTCGTTCGGTCTGCATATCGTTTATCCGACATACCTGCTCGCTTTGTAACCGACAAACGGAATTCTCTTTTTCATCCGCTCATTATATTGTACGACATTGCCGGGATCGTCGGCTGAAAGCCGACTTAGTAGCAATAAGGAGTCGCGTTGCGAAAGCGGCGGTTTCTCGTTCCTCGAGTGTCTCGTTCGTTTGACGGTCGTCGGATTGTCGCGTCGCGCAATTGTCAAGCCCCGGTGCTGAATCAGTCCGGACTGATTTTTCATTATTCGCCGTCGAGCCGGCTTTTCTCATCGGTCCCGTGCATCACACTCCTATCTCGATGTTGAAGAAAAAAACCAAGTGACCGAGTGGCGGAAAAAGTCCAAATAGACGTTTCTTTGGAGCGCACGCGCGCACCCTTGATCTTTTCTGGTGATAAATTGCTATCTGTATCTCGTCGACATCGATACAACACGCACCCGTTGATGTATAAAGGAATGTGCTCGGTGAAGGTTGGTGAGAAAGTTCTCGGCGATGCTCATGCGCGATTGAAATATGTTTCTTAGACGCACCGTGTTAATCCTTCCAGCTAATACCGCACAAGGGAGATCAGGATATACGCTCGCTTGCCGCCTGTATACACGACGCGGGACTTTTTTTTTTCTATCGTAGCCGCAGAAATATGCGCCGGGGATAATAATCCCCGGTGTGTGTGTGTGCGCGCGCGCGCGCGCGCTCGGCGTGTGATTGTTAAATCGTCGGGCATTATTTAATCTTCGGTGCGATCGTGTGATTGATCATTTTTGTTATTTTCATGCTATGCCTATGACGCATTAAAGTGCCGTGGTAATCGCTGACCCGATTAAATTTCACGCGTGTCAGGCACACCTGTTTAATTAGCATTTAGATTCTATCTGCCGTGATCTCGGTAGTTATTCCCGCACTATAAATTCCAATGCATCTAAAGGGGTGTACGAGCCAATATGTTATTGTAACGTGAATTTCCGTAATCATACGCATGGCTTGCGTTATATATCTCCGGGTGATAAATTTCACAATCGCATTGGATCTTAAGCGGATGCAATGGGAACACTTCCTACGTTCGCTCTCGTAAAGACGCGGTGGATTTCCTTCTTACGCTTTCGTGGCGAACTTTTACCTTCTTCTCGTGGAATAACGGAAACACAGAAGCGCTCCGCCACCGTAAATATATCGTTCGTGTAAGAGTGTGCTCAGCGATATGATGTAACGTTGTCAGTATCAACTAACTTTACTCACTTCGAAAGCTTCGAAAGTAACTTCGAACTTTCGAATTTTGATAAGCCGACGCCTCGAAGGTATGTCTTAAAAGGCTGTTAATTATTGTTATTTTAACATGGGGAACGTGTTAAAAAGTATAAAAATGTAACGTTAAATTAATGCATTCGCCTTGTTATTCAACATATGTTCCCTATGTTAGGGTAACGCAACATTTTCATGGATCCCTTTTAACGCGAAATTATTTTTTTACTGTGACACTAATTACGTTACTCCAGTATTCGGGTAATCTATGACGCGATCGGATAAACAGATACTCGAGAAACATCCGAAAGACCGGCTTATCTGACTTATACCCGGATATCCGGATATAGTAGCGTCACTGATATGAGACGGTTGAGCAACGTTACGCATACTTGCTTGGAAATCCTGTGAAATTACTTTTAGTCGTCGACTATTAGCCGCGCTCTGCCAGTCAATCGGTCACGACTGATCGCTAATATCGCCGACTGACATTACGTTATTCGCCGTACTCGTCGCGTATCGCAACTGCGTAGAGAAGCAAAAACTATGACATTTTGAACGTTTAAAGCGATAAGATGGATTCGAGAAACATTCATAATAAAGGAAATATGTTAAATAACATTTCTGTTCTCAGATGAGAATTGTTCTCCCTTGATATTTTACGGAATTGCTCAATATATTATTTCCCTCCTCTTCTCACAAGTCGTCAGGATAAAACGCATCTTAATAAATTACCCGATAATATCGCAATCGGCGAAATTTATTAAGTGAAATAATTTCGTCCCTTCATATGGAGACGCATCGGAAGACTGTCGAAGAATTCAACTGGAACAAAAGCGTTTAACATCCTTGGTCGTGCAATGAGAGATGTGCCGGAGAAGCCGGAGGTGCGCGCACAGCCGTCGTCGTTGTAAGACCGAGGCGGGCTAAGCGCAGGGCCGTGTCGTGTCACCCATCTTGATGTCACCTCGTGTCGCCTAGCGTTTTCGTGCCTCGCTCTTAATAGAATGCAGAGCGTGCGTGTATTTGCACCGGAGCCTGTACCAAACGTGTCACCGACTGCCAGTCTGACGACTGTCTTGACTGCCTGACTGACAGATCGGCTGGTTAAGACCGACTAACACGTGACCAGGATAATCCCGCGCGACAGTATTCACGGTATGTCTGATTGATCTTCTAGGTTTTTAATACACACATTTCGACGTTTCCTCATCGCACTTTGTCTGATCTTCCGACTTGCAAGTTTCGCCCGCTGTGTGCCCGCAAAATATGAATATTTGTTAACTTCATTTTTAGGAATTCAATATATAACTTTTATTATTTTATTATTTTATCCGTGAATCTTTGGTTCTTCGAAATTTCAGTTTTATGTGATGTAATATAACAATATATGATACCATAATAATAATAATATCGTGCATACCAATGGTAGTTTATAGATAGTTATAGATATTTAATATGTAATATCAATTATTTTTCAATCGATCTCATAAATTAGATTACGCCGAGGAAGGAATACTTCACGACTGCGAATCCCGGCGCATTGCATTCCGCATGTGCGTTTGAGTATATTTGTGTATAGATATATAGGCGCGGTATATCGGTCGGGAGCAAGTTCTAAGAAAGTATATATAGAATTCTTCCTACCCCTAACCCACGGAACATATCTGAGTGGTTATCTGATACGAGTTCAAGCACGACCCATATCAATTCTTTTCATCTATCACGATCGACTTAGGAATTCCAAAGAGGCTGGTAAAAATTCGCGAGCCTCGCGACGTAATGAACAGCGGAAGTAGTTTCGAATCCCCGATGTCATTATCAGATATCAGCCAGACGTCAGCCTTGTTACAGCGCTCATTGTCGCGTTCTGATTGAAAGGAAAACGCACTTTAACCATACTTTAATTTGATATTTCTCAACCGTTAAAGAAACAAAAAACAACGATCGCACGCAATGAACAACGTACGGGTGTACAACGAGCAGAGATATCAATTGCGCAATGAGAACCAGACGATTTTATTTACAATGTAATCTGGCTGGTCGCGCGATAAGTGTAACGTCCAATTCGACACAACGTCCGACACAGACTACATCCGAATAGCATTGACACTACAGATAAAAGAAGAGAGAAGGTTCATAAATAACTCGAGCAGTTGACTGTGTGGCTATTATGCAATTACGATTACATCTCTGTAGCCTAGGTGGTCTAAGGCTTCAAGATCTCGTGTTCGGTCCTACAAGATAGCGCCTCTTAAAAGTTGTCGTTGTTTCAGGTCAGATATTCCGCCAGTGGTATCGCGTGGCCTACCATATCTCGTCTTCGTTTTCTGCTCTGTCCGAGTTCTACGTTACTAATGACAGCCTTGCAGCCTGCACTCTCTTTTGTGTGATTCATCGTTCTATCCTATGTGAATTTTGCCAGATACATAACAATAACACAAGGCCTACGTGCCCGACTCGTTCGCACACGTATGTACTTTTCAGGCAATGCGTTTACTCCAATTAACGGCGTTGATATCCGCATACACGATTGCTACAAAGATTATTTAGGTAATTCGAGTACATGCTAACGAAAAACACTATTGAATATTAAAGAATCTCTTTTTGTTTCACTGGAACAATATTTAATACATAATGAAATAAGTTATTTTTATTGAAAAAAATATCATTTGCTCAAGATAATATTGTTTTTTTCTATCAAGCAGCATGGTTTACTTTAGCGAAATAACAACACTTTCAATCGGACAAAATGATACTTGATGTTAAATTATTTCGTTTATATTAAACAAGCCCAAATGAAAGGAAACACGTGTACTGAATCCAAAGGAACCTTATCCTCGGTACGTATAACGGGAAAAAGGTTTATTTGTGTAACTGTATTTCCGTTGTCCGAGGGCCAGGCGAAGAAACTCGGTTGTGGGAGTAGGAAAATTTCTGTAGGAGATCACTAACTGGTCAATTGTCCTCGGTTATCTCTCAAGCAGGTTTCAACGGCGGACGAGTGTTTTCAGTCGCGATAGCAGAGGGGACGACATCGTTTCTCGTCGCCGAGTTGTCGTCTGGTTCTCATTCGCTCTCACACGAGCTGAGATTCTTTTTTCTCCCCCGTGTAGAACAAAAGGCACAGCATCGGCGGATGCGAAATCAACTACTGTAAAAACGAATAACGGATAGCAGACGGCAATTAATAGCGACGCTTGATTTCGTGCAACCGGTTTGCGTAGAAAAGAATCGCTCGGTTTGTACTCGGCGGAACGCTAACTGATCGATCTCAAGTTGATTGTATCAAATTTGTCGCTACTCGTTCCTAAGTCCGTATCTAAGCAGCTTACGGACTTTCATCCCAAGGGCAACTTCCAACACCGGCGTGTTAAAAGTCGAGTGGGCAAAAATCGATCGAAAGGAACAATTAGCCCATTACTCAACCGCGAGATACGTTAGCGCATTCAAGCGCATTCACAAGAGCCGGTATTGTGATCGTGTTACGTCCGGTACGGAGGGAAGACTATAGTTCTAATAATAATCAGCGTGACAATTCTCTCTCTGGAAGTCTCAGTTATATATGCGCGGCTCGTCGGGGCGGTGATAGGAGATTACCCGATACACTCGTCTCCGCTTGGCCTGCGGCCAGTGCGAATAGACAGTGGCGTTCGCGAATTTTCGCCGAAATGTTTGCGCGATATAGCGGACATAATCCACGCGCAATTTAAATTTATCTATCTCTGAGTCGCGCACTCTCCGTCACTCAGCCTTCATCCGCAGTTGATTTGCGATCCGCGCGCACCGGCGCAGCTGACGGGGGCCGATCGGGCCCTCCCCGCGTGCATTCCACGGAGGAAGGAACGCGACCGAAAACGCGCGCCGGACGATGATCGGGGCCTGCTCGAGGTGTGCGTACGATCCACCTGTTACCAAACGTTCGACGGCGACGGTTGGAGCCTGTCGCAGCTCCCGGTGAGGCTCGGGCCGGAATCCGCGGGATCTATTTCGATATCGGTATACAGCTGACACGCTCGGACCACACCGCGGAAAGTGGCCGGTTATAAATCTCCGCGGGAACACGCGGCTAGACACTTTCAAAAGGGATCTATTAATTTCTGCTCTACGAGGCTCGCGGAGGAGCATGGGAATCCTTTTATTGGCGACTGCTTACGCTCAATCACGGGCGCACAGCGCCGGCCGGTGATAGGACTTGTCACGCTTCCTCGTTATTTTTATCGCGGCGCATGGGGATTTTGCAACGGGGCATCGCTTTTTTTCTTGAAACCGATGGAAATGGGCCACGGGTAAAATTAGGTCGCCGGTGTGTATCGCGCACACGGACGGTTCCTTCGCGACGAAGGCGAATTCGGCCGGCGTATCTTCTATATACGGGGCGCATCCCACCCCGTATGCATCGGACAGTTATAAATAGATTCAAAAACTATTGCTTTTCAATTCGAATGGAGTAGCAAGTGGTTTTCACGGGTCTGGGATTCAGTTGGAAGAGCTGCTGGAAACGAGGCGACGAAAGAACGAAGGGTGCGAAAATGGTGGTGGAGGAAGAGCAGGAAGGGGAAGAGAGAAAGAGAGAGAGAGACAGGATGCAGAAAAGGGGAGAAAGAGAGTGGCAGCCTCGCAGAAGCTTTTATGCCGAAGTTTGCGCGCGGCGGACGTTCCGCGGATCATTTGTTATCTTCCACGAGAAAGCTCTCTGACGCAAATAGGTTTGTTTCTGGCCGCTTTAAACGCTTCACAATAATCCGCGCGAACCCAAATTCAATTAACGCCTCGTCGTCCCCGCCGTCGCGCGCGCGCGCACGTCTATCCCCCTTTCCTTCATTTTGCACTTTGTACTCGCTGACAGCCTACGAAAGCCGGCGCGCATTCTTTTCTTCCGTCTCTTTTATATCTGGGCGCATGAACCATGAGAATATTGAGGTACGTGCCTCGAAGTCCTGATGACCTTGAACTCCGGATGTGCCGCCGAGCGCGAGAGAGGGCGAGTGTCCCTTCCCGTCTTCTCGCGCACGACGCTGCGCAAAATTTCAACTGTATATGCAATGTTTTTTATCAGTCGAATTTATTACGGAAGGACGCGTTCTCTCGAAGAAAGAGTGAGAAAGAGAGAGAGAGAAACGCCGATCTTTATCGTTTTTCGATAAATCTCCCGCGCTCGCGTAGCGCGCCTCGTTAAAGCGCCATCCGCGACTAAAATTAGATTCCCCTCTTTCGCTCTGGGTCATCTGCGGAGTTGATAGAACCGAGAATAACATATTATCCGTTCTCTCTTTCTCTCTTTCTCTCATTCTTTCGCCCGCTGTCGGCCGCGTGGATTGAAGAATCCGTGCCGCGCGTGTGTACAGCTTATATGCGCGCAAGAAACTGTCGTCCCGAAGGGATTCACTTTTATACAAACAAATGAAAGAGAGGCGCGCAAAGAGACGCGGGGAAGGACGCGACGGGGCGCGCACGTATGTGTGTATGCGGGGGAAGGACGATGGACCTCTCTCTCTCTCTCTCCGGAGGAAGAATGGGGGATAGAGAAGCTACGCGTCTCCATCCATCAGGCGACGGTCCGACCACCGCGGCCGACACACGCGACTCAAACCTACCGACAACCTTCGAATGCATTATCTTCCTCTCGGGGATACGCACACAAGCTTACACACGCATATCATTCGGACGGGTAGATTTTCGTCTAATTTCTGTTCGACGTTACCGTATCTCTCCCGATATATAATCGATAAGGCATCGGATACACGTCGGATTCCTTCAGGATCACGGACGAGGAGGCTCCAATTTGTGAGAATTAACAGGAACGATCGCGGTATTCGCGATATTGATCTTATCGGTTTGTTAAACCGCCCGATAACCCCCGCCGCGGGAGTTGAGCGATAGTTAGCCCGCGTGTGTGGACTTTTGAACCGTTAATTGATAATAATCATACGCCTCGCGCGCATATCGTATTATTGCCGTGCGAAATCAGCATCGGCGTTCCATAAATATTCGTATGAGCGTACGAGCGCACGCGGACGTACGTACGTGTGTACACGATGCGCGAGTATTGGTACCGCGTGGAACGTTCCCGCTGTGGGAAAATTAATGACTTACCTTCAGCGGGAACAATACAGTCAGCTGCGACTCTCTATGTGTCTGAGTACACTGCGTCGCGGTGATGCGAGCTGCCTAAGGTCGAAAAAAAGAAGAAACACGCAAGCGCACATATCTGTGGACGCGTGTACACCGGGCGTCATATATATATATATATATATATATATATATATATATATATATATATAATCTTAACATTATAACTGGAATTATTTGTGCGATTTCAGACTTATGTAGGAAGCGTAAGATTGAAAATTGCAGGAAAATCTAATCAAATTGTGCTTTCGTCGGTTTTCATTTGAGGCGATCCGTGCCCGAGATTTCACAAATTAAATTGAATTATGCTTCAATAATAATAATAATAATAATGATAATAATAAATAAATGTTAATACAGTGACGCTTGGGGCACGTAAATATTTCGTGCGTGCTGTTTTCTCACGCGAAATTTACATTTATTTGATTTGCTTTAAATTTATTTCTCTCGTGAATCCAGCGCACCTATTCCCTAACTTTTGATGAAATTTTCTTTATAAGTTATACAGAATAAGGGGGCTATTGATACTTTTACGATAAAACACGAGTGTATAATTGTCGTATGACAGACTCAATGATATGTCCCTTCGGATGAAGGCCTTGAGCCTCTCTATTTCGTGCAGTGAGACGTTGCGTGAATTGGTGCGAAAATGGCCAACACAAATGTGGCTGTGTTTTAAATATAGTGCGCATATAATTCTTCGTCTCCCCCCCCCCCTCCTTCAAAAAGTTCACGTACAGAGGGTTATTATGCTCGGCACAATAACTGATTCACAAAAGATATCTACCCTAAAATCCGTTCTAGACCATCGACAACCGTGACAAGCACCATTTGTTCACCATTTCGCGTGGCATTGGTTGTAGTGAGTGGATAAATCTCATCGGAAGCGCGTGTCCCTTTCCGGGCTCTACACCACGTCCTCCTATGAATCATGCAGTATCTATGTACCAGGTTAGGTTGCTCCTCTTAGGAGGCTGTCCGTTTTGATCGTCCATGGCGTTCCTCCTGGTTACCCCATACGGGTGGTACCGCAGACTCTCAGAACGCCTCGTGTTAGTACGTAAGCCTCGCGCAAGCATTTATTTATGGTCTCAAGTCGCTGGGGTGTACGTAGGCACGGCCTCTATGCCACCCGAACACGCTTCGCTCTGAGCATCGGCCCTGAGTATTAGGAATGAAGCTGTTGTGCCGTTCGAGACCTTGATTTTCTCCTGGCTTAATAGCGAAAGAGATCGCTGAGCAATTGGCAATATCGCACTATAAGTAGTATCGCTAAGCAACAATATCATTATCATATCGTTGTATTGTTCATCAGCAATAATAACATCATAATGTCATATTCTTCATAGATTTTTAGCATACCGCGATGTTTCTCGAAGATATTCACGGCGATAACGAAAAGTTACGTACACAAAGGAAGTAAGAACAAGGTTCTTATATGTATATATTTAAAATCTTACTGTAAAATATTAAATGTAACAGAGAGCGATAGTCACCTGTTTCAATAATAACGTGCAAAGTAGAGAATGTCAAAGGCGAGAAATGACTGCTTTCATGTGTTTTTTTGAGACGTGGAATCTTTCTGGAAGATCTTTTTTGTCTGTGATACACTGCTTTCGACGAGTTGAATCGGGACAGACCGAAATAGTTGCTGCGCGAGCAAAAAATGAAGTTGTACGCCGGGTGGTGATTTCGTGGAAGGCACTCGCGGTAACAAAGTGCGTGTTTGTATTTTTATGGGGGTACGTAAGTATCAGGATAATTACGTAAGTTAAGTGAGGAAGACTCCCGGCCTGGTACACTCACCGCGCATTAATCAGCGCGTTTGCAACGTCGATCATAGAAGTGGAATATCACAAGTAACGCCAATAAAGTCTGGTTTATTCTCACATCGCATATTTATAGCTCTTTCAGCTTATACATTTACGCCTATCGTATCATGCATCTTGACTGTTGTATAATTACGGTACTGTGATCAGCTGCCAAGCGGTTAATTACGAAGAACGTGCCACGAGTTAAATTTACAAACTTCACTTCTCTCTGTCGTTGCGAGTGTCCGATATACGTCGTTCGGTATCGCGGGGCACCTGCATATTTAAGAAACGGAAATCCTTTCGATCTATACATAACGTTTAAGATGTGATAACGTGAGTGTGAGTAATTGAGGATAAGAGACGACGTAATGGCATTCTTTTCCTATCGGGGAATATGAAGGATAACTTCTCTTTCTTGTTGAGATCACGATCATGATCGCGAAATGATTGCGCCCTTTTGTTAACCAACATCTTTAACTCGTAATGACTATAAACTTTGAAAAGTTCGCTCACGCTCGCGATTGTGTATTGCGATTATTTATTTTCCTAAATTCGATCATATTTTTTCTGTACACAATTACTTCCGATGTATTAATGGGAGACAATAATCCACCAGACGGCGTTGGTAATATTCCAACGTTGCTTATCGCTACGACTTGAACTTTACCGTCTGCATCATCATCGGATTAAAAATATACAAGTGGGTAATGAATTATACATACAATCCTTTACGTACTCAGTAATTGAACGTAAACACAACATTTCGAAGTGCAAGACAACTACTAGCGCCACCAGACGAGCTACGACAGTTCACGTTCCGCTGTTTAGTTAGCGAGGAGAAGAGAGGGTAATCTCGAAGATAAGGAACAATTACCAACGTTAGAAATATGCCTAACAGAATGAATTTAGGACATCAGTATGGAATTTTCGTGAAACTACGCTACGTACAAAGTGAATCCTTTAATGGGGAAATTTAAATGTAAATTTTCACATCGACACGTTCTTCGAACTCAACAGTTTCTATTATTTGTTGGATTTAAATATTCTATAGGAGAGCAGCGAACGACAAATATCTAGGCAGAATTCGCGCGGTATATCTTCAGAGTTCGTTTCACGACGACTGAAGCAAACGGTCGAGAGTTCGATTACATCAGAGAGCACATTAGGCACTACATTTTAAAAGGATGATGTAAGTGCGCAGAACCGTTGATCCCGCGTGATTTATTTATCACTGGCACGGCCGAGAGTTCTATGCGCGACTATTACACGCCGGGTATGCTGCAGACTTGTATATCTTCTGAATCTACTTGTCGCGACAGACGATGACGCTTCTCTCTCACGACTCTTGCATTAGCACGGCAATAATCGCCCGCTGTGAGACGAACATTGTTAATAATCGTGCATTAATAATCGTTAATAACACCGTAAAAATCCCAAGAGTGTTGCAACATTATCATAATATATTAATAATGCATCGAGGATACATGAATATACGACAATTTACGTTAACATAATTTAACATAGATAGATAACAAAAGATAGATTCCAGGCTTCCCTTTAAGAAAACAAATTGATTAGGATTGCTTCTCACTTTCCGCGAACCGGTTAAATCGAAAATCTGAAATCGTCACCTTCCAAATCCTCGGGCGATTCGGCGCTCCTTTATAAAAGAGTCTTCTAGGTATTTCGCATCTCTCTCCGAGCTATTTACCTCTTCTTACAGCAGTAACGTCAACTTTCTCGGTACGGTTCTAGTCGACGTTAGATGGCGCGACGTCTCCGGGAGCGAAGGCTCTCCCCGGAAGAATCTCGTGATATACGGCGGAAGGGAAACAAAATACTCGCGATTATCTTTGCGGGGCGTTTTTTTTTTCGACTCACGTTGTCGCGACAAAGCCGCGAAATGTGTGTACTCGCGGCATTGCCCTTGCCAGCTAGCTAGCTAGGCCATTCCACGTTGGCTCGTAAATTTCCAGAAGAGGCAATCCTCCTCGGGGGAGGGTTCGTCGGCCAAAAGAGCGACTGCAGAAGCATAAGGATCAAGGATCCCCGTGGCGACCGGGCCACGCAGCAACAGGCGGCCCACTTCGCCCCCAGCACACATCCATTACCCCATCGGCTCATCCCGCGTTTGCACTAGGCGCTTGCAATGAGAATTTATGTTCTAATAAGTGATTCACACTCTTCCCGCGATTATACGCAAACTCCGCGCCACGGTGGTAAACCTTTTCCTTCTTGCGCGGCGTGCTTAACATCCGACCGATCTCACACGTACGGTAATAATCGTGGGTTTTGGAGCAACAGAAATATGAGTTATTTCTGGCTTCTCTCTCTCTCTTTCTTCCTCGGAAATATTTGTATGTATTGTATATACAAATTTTGTACACTGTATATATCGATATATCGATGTATCATAAAATGTAAACGACACTAATCTCTCGTATCTTTGCACCGCTACTGTTTTTTCTTGTCGTTACTTCAGCGACGAACTATACCAACAGATTCAATAAAACAATGACGATAACTTGCTTCTCATATCATTTCTCGCTGTTCCTTTATTTTACCGCTTAGTCGACCATAATTTTACCAACCGGCGTTACCTCGAAACCTGAAGAAAGGTATGTTGAATATGTATTTTCCAAAGTGAAGAAATATTACATTACTATAGACGGTTAAATTGTTTTTGGACGTTGGCGTAAAATTTCGCATCTTGTTAATCTCATAATGTCCCTAGAACAGCCGTGCATGTGGCGCGGATTGATTAAACGTTTCGTAATAAAAAGATTTCAGTCGACGTAAAAAAATGCAGTATGCTATGTGGTTAGTAAAACCAGTTCTTTGCCGCGCGTCCTCGTATCTCCTTCTCCTCTTAGTTCGTCATAATTGTACGTGTAAATATATATATATATATATATATGTGTATAAATATGCACACATGTTTGTTTGGAGTGCTAGACTTGTTTTATCGGCACGAAATCAAAATCCAACATATCGGGCTTAACAAACGGCACAATTATTTCTTCGCTATTCATGCAAATTTTTACACGAAGCTTTGCCTACGGATACAACTGTTACAAGTTAGTCTAATAACGTGGTGATGAGAAAGAAAAAAAAAACAACTCGACACAATGCGCCGCAGTTTGTTCGAATTACTTTTGTGCCTGTTGACAAAAAGCTTCGCGTCCAACCACACATCGCATATTTATGACGTGATTAAATGTGTGAAAGGCATTAAGGCAAAATCCAGTTCCACTCGTTCCCTCGACTATGTCTCTCTAGTCTTTCAGTCCGCGAGAATCATCCTGAAAGGGGATTCATATGTCGAGAATCGTGCTGGTAGCCAGAGCCTCGTCGTTAATCGGGGCACAGAAATGTGCCTTTCCTCGCGGCACTTTGCACATCCTTATTTATGGCGGAATAATCGGCGCTTAATTATAGACTCCATGACGAAAACGACCTTCTGCTTACCTAAACGAGGACTATAGCCTACTCGCATGCTCGCAGGTCGATATTACAAGGAAATGAAACATCGCGGAACTGTTCATTTCACACGCCAATTGCATGTTTATTTCGCGTTCACTGCTCATCGGACGATGGCTTGTTATCTCGAACTCAGATTCAGCACTTATCTCAAGGATTATCCGCGTGTGTGTACGACACCTGTAATTTTGCCGACAGCAAGGGCATATTCCGAGCTACTTATATAGTTCACAAAAATAGCGTAAATGAGAGCGAAGAGGAAGGGAGGGGAGAAATTATTATTATATTATCTAAGACTATATCGAAGGTGAATATTATTGGTAGTAGACACTCGAAAATTGAGAAATTCAAGGAATTACAGATTGCAATGTCCGATTGCTCTTCTTGCGAATTAAAGAAAGCCCATAATCTTGCGTACCATTTGCAAACGGGAAAGATGCTACTGAATCACTGAGATTTCCAACAGTAGCGTAATTGGAACAAACTTTCTTGATTCAATGACAAATATCCTTAAAACTACTGTGTTATTGTATTGTTTCATTAATTAAAATATTAGTTTCAGCGATATCGCTATTGAATCAAGGAGATTTACGCGAATTACGCGCGCTATTGGAAATTATATTGATTCAATGGTATGTTTTTATGCGCAGTAATTGCATTTACAGCAGAATGATCGGTGATTGTATCTTCTATTGATAAAATCACCTTTCTCCACTTACTTCATCATCTAGCCACCACTTGAAATATATTCTTCTTATTCTCCGGATTATTTACGTGTTAAGCGGCGGTTTTCTGGCGAAATAGCTATACTATTATTTGTAAAGCGTATATATTAACACTAAAACTGTACGGCTCATTTCTGACCGATTGTAGATTCATCGTTCTCATTTCTTTGGATTTTCATCACTAAGGTGTAAGCCTTCTTTATCACAAAACAACTAAAAATATTATAAAATTGTAAAAAAGCCTATGGATAATTACAAAAAAGAAGGTTGGTCAAAAGTTACTTCCATCCGCGGTTCTAGGAAGAATCTAAATTGCCGTGATTTTAGTGTTAAAATATTGTTGCTACAAAGATTATATTCGGCAAGGAGTTTTATAAAATATCGCGGAATAATATTAGGAGCTGCGAAAGTCCGTCGGACTTGTACCTGCATTTCTTTTGTTAACAATAACAACGAAACAGTAAATGTCATGTTCGACCAAAGCATCTGCCGTCATTGTGCGTCACTTTTGCCATCATTCGGCTAATTGTCTGATTCCGCGTTTAAAAATGACTCTGACTTCAGAACAATCATTGACGATTCGACGAATCGCTGCAAATTTCTAATGCAATAAGAATACGTGGATAATAATCGTGCACGCTCGGACACATCTATCGAAATGATCCTTCTCCTTTTCTTTTTCCGCCGAAGCGAAGAGTGCGAAGTTACGTGCGATATGTTATTTTGAGCGCAAAGCATAAATACTCTTATTCGTTCTTTCAGATCTTAATGAATGGTTTGTTTGCTCGAATCCTCGATGCTCAAACATTCCGTGCACCGATACTGATTTCAAAAGCGTCAGCGTCGGCTGGTAAACGAAACGTCCCCCCGTGTTGGTGGAACATTACACTCTCGGTAAATCAACGATTTTTCTCTCTTCAACGTGAATGCGGACTGTCTATTTTCGTTTCTAAGTGACCTGTTAGGCAGCCGATGCAGCATCGCTCCGCTCGAACGGTTTTCGTGGAATTTCCGCGCGCATTTATCCGTGCGAATATACAAGAACAATCGCCGGATTGCTCAATCATCGGCGCTATTACACAGCATCAATTATAACACACCGGCGATATCTCGCATCGCCGTTGAGGAAATCTCTCGCGAATGTCGATTCGCGGTATCGCCAACTTCGGTCGCAGGGTGTCCGCAATCGTATCGCTCGTGACTGCGCGAGCGGTGCTGCAGATTTGTTTCAGGACCATCGCGCAATAAATATCCGTCCGACGAATAAGTATCTTAATTTCAGCAAGCCCATACGCGATAATCGCTATCGGACAGCGGCCTATTCTCGCTTCTTCGTCGCGAGAACGAGGCAACGTACGCGAAATAGTCGCACGCAAGATGCTACGAGACGAGGTGAAAGGATGCTACATTAGCCAGGCAGGCATGATGCGAGGGCATCGAGAGAGGAAGCCGAAACATGTACAAGAAAGACTTTAGCTGCGCGTATATCCCGTTTGGGGGCCGGACGGTCTGAGACCTTCGTTCGAGCTAAGCCGAGAGAGAACTGGACGAGCGAAAGAGAGGGCAACCCCCCGCGCCTTACAATGCAGCCTGATTTATGGCCCGGGCGCACATACATAGAGTTACACACGATATCATAATACCATTAATTCTTCGTCAAATTCCCCGCTGACTGAATCATACTGGCCGCGCAGTAAATCACACGGGGCGACTAATGTGAGCATGACCAGCGCTCGCTGTCTTATCTTCTTTGAACCGCGGGGGCAGGTGGATCCAGTCTTGGGCCTCCGCTGAATTACTGTTACCTATTCTGGCCGCACCCCCTCCCCTAACACACTACTTTTTCGACTACGGTTCTCGAATCGCTCTCGTTTCCGCGTTGACCGCCGATCTCCGATATGGGACCGCGCGGCTCGTGACGGCGGTTTCGCTTATTGAGCATTTGCGCGCGAGAGATATCGCCCTTTATGTAATCGCCTGTTTGCCCGGCCCGGAGTGCTGTCATAAACCGTATGCTCTTTGTTTCCTCTCGTTTCCCATTTTGTCTTTTGTCCCTCTCTCGCGTTTCTTCCTCGCCGAGGAAGAAGAGCGACGACGATATTGCGCGCTAGAACGTCGCGTTGCCGACTCGCACTTCTCGTCCGGCCGTTTTGTGAATAATTATCGCGCGATAATGTGGTGGTTCGCATCTTTTTACGTCAATGAGAACACACATTGCGCGTAATGTATAATCTTAGGACTTTTAAAGAATTCTTTCCAGCACGGTTACCGATACGAGTACAAAAATTCGCGGTATAATTTTGAATTTTATACAATCGGCATCTCTTCTCCCTTTCTCCCTCCCTCACCTCCCTGTCTCTCTTTTCTATTTCTCACCGTCAGGTAGCACGGTTTATTGATTGTTTCCAGCTACACTTTTATACAATGTCTGATTTTAGACATTGTATAGTCGCTACAGTGCCCAACTTATTTATAAAGTAATGTGTCTTCCCGTAATTTTTTCTAAACTCTTTGCGCAAAAGTTACATTACACAAAGATGCGTGACGCAGATTAACGTCGCTGCATTTGAAATGTGACATCTCGAGGATGAGTATCTACTTACAAATCAAGATTTGCTCTCCGAAACAGACATGATACGTTTCGAAAGTGTCGGAACTTAAATATTCCTGCTTATACCGTTGAAACGTGTGATTTGATATATGAGAGGAGAAGAGAGAGAAAGAGAGATTGCCATTATTAAAATTAGTTAAATTTCCAACAGAATCGTATATTTCAGCTGTGATTTAGCATCTTTATTCCGTCGAATGTACGAATGACATGCTGAATGTTACAATGATAATTTTATGCGATTAGCACGTTAGCTGTTTCTAAACACGCAAATCGTAACGCAAAGCTTAAAAATGTGTGAAATCCTTACTATTAATAATATTACACACACACACACACACACACCTATGTATGCATCGCGCGAGCTGTAGAATTAAATCATTAATTAAATATATATCACATGTGACTAAATAATTTATGCCCCATCAATTCTCGCAGTCCTACGTATCCTCGTATCGGCGAGAGAGATTAAAAGAGCTGCGTTGAGAAAAAAAAAAACGATTGAATCTACAAAATCAAGGATCACGTTAAAAAAAATGTCATATGTTCACCGAGCAAATTACGCGTTGACGCAACAATACATCGCGTTGATATAGTTGTGAAATTGCGTTGACTAAAAACTGACGTCCGTTTCAAGGAAAATTTCGTCGATTTTTTCTTCTCTCATTGCAGTTCCTTGATCTTCGAAAAATCGAAGAACGAAGCGGGAAGCGCGGAATTTGTAAAAGGCGTGAATTAAAAAGAAAACCTGTCTATTTGAGACAACAAGAGGATCGAAAAGGATGGACGGACTTACTCTGGCCAATGTGAACTCTCTTCATCCACGGGTATATTTGAGGCGGGTTGCTACCGGAGGCGTTCCCCTTGTTGGACGAGTTGTTGCCGGTGCTGGAGGTGCTGGACGTGGAGGAAGCGGGTGACGATGCGGAAGACGCCGTCGTCAGCGTCGAGTTTCCCTCGCCGACACCTCTCGAACTACCACTGGGGGGTGAAGCGGCGGAAGCGGCGACGGACGACCTTGACGAGCTACCAGGCGGCGAAGTCAGTCCTGATCCGGCTTTACTCGTTCCGGGCGCCACCAAGGGCGTCGGACTGTTCCTCGAGGTGGACGTGGTCAGATCTTGGGGGGACGCCACGCTGGTGGAGGAGGTCGAATCAGCATACTTGCAGCTGGACGTTGACGGCGCTGACGGTGCCGCGCCGGCCTGCAGCAGGGGCGTCGTCGGGTCCGCGTGGAGCTGCTGCTGGGGATGATGCTGCTGGTGGTGCTGCGATTGCTGAGCGTGAATACCGTGCTGCTGCTGTGACGTCGCAGTCGCGCTCAGCCGTGGCTGCGGTTGCAGCTGGGTATAGTCTATCATCCCGGTCGGTGCGGTGTGCTGCATACCGGACGCGGGAGTGGCGTAAGGATGCTGCGGATAATGCTGCTGAGGTGAGTAACAGGGCGCGGGATAGCTGGTGGACGCCGCGTTCGGGTTGTAATAGTCTCCACCGGCCGGCGACGCGGCCTGCATCGGTTCGCCAGGCGAATTCGGTGTCGGTCTCGGCTGCTGCTGTGGCTGTTGACCCGCGTAGCATGATGCGAGCGAGTTGACGAACTGATAGGAACTCATTCTTCACGTACCCTCTCACCCGACGTCGTCGAGATCTCTCTCTCTCTCTCTCTCTCACTGTACCGATCTCTCCACGCGTCTACGCGCCGTCATTCACGATAACACCAACTGCGTAGCGGTCTCGATTGGCCGAGACGATGGAACAACGGGCGCCGTCATTAAGTATAGAATCGCGTCATCGTGACTCTCTCTCTCTCTCTCTCCCTCGCGCGACACTCCCGCGAACGTTTCACAAGTATCACGACCTGTTACACGCGTACGAAACACGTCTCTTAAACGATTCGATAATGAACGAGGGGTTCCCAGGAGCTAATAGAGAGAGAGAGAGAGGCAGACGGCAGGCGGGTCTGAGCCGACCTGCGAGTCAAGTTTACGAGGGCCACGTGGGCCTGGGCTATAAAACTGTCTTCCGCTTCTTTACGACCTCACGGAGGAGTCGCGATTACCTACGGAGAATGCGTGGACCCACTGTGCAGTAGCGCGTAACGACCGGCTTATCGAGGCGCTCCATTGAAGATGACCTCATAAAGTCCCCGCCTCAATAAAACATAACGTCACGGTTAACACGGTTGCATCGAGAATGATTATTTCACGCGGCGTTCTTGTCACAGGTGTGTCGTTGTTGCACTCGACAGACTCGTATCGCGAGGCTCATACTCTCTCTCGTGTCACGGAGGGTGAGGAGTATCGCGCGCGCGGTTCGCCGTTCCTGTTGCGTGCGCGAAGGGTGGTTGGTATCGTACTGAAGGCCTCGCCACGATCCAACGGAGGGCCGGTGTGTGCGGTAGCTTGTCACGTGCCCGCGCTCTCTGCGTGTCAGAGGAGCGCCTCGACCAATCCCCGCCGTTCGTCAAACCTTGATTGGTCTCTCCGCCGGCGTAGGATTCTTCAACCCCGTTTTCTTGCGTCTCCGTCGAGTCTCCGCTGCCGCTGGCGCCCGTCGTGTGGTGGTGTTGCCTGGCTGCTACCCGACGTGACAGGAACCGATGAGAGGGGTGCACGCCAGAGAGAGAGAAAGAGGGCGAGAGAGGGGTCAAGGAGAGGGGATAGCACCATCAGGGGGGCTAATGGAGAGATATTCGGGAGCCCTGAAACCGTTGGTGGTGGGGAGGGGGGGGAGAAGAGAAGTATCTCGATCGCTCTCTCGTTCTCCTCTGCAGCCTTCCAGCCGCGCGATGTCACCGAGAAGCAGTCTTCCGTCCGCTTTTGCGAGGGGGGCTACGCGCGCACGCGCCCCCTACTGTATAGCCCGGCCTCGTGGCGGATGAAAAAGAAGAGGTGTGGTACACGCGGAGGAAGCGTGATTGTTCCTTATTATTACCGATCGACGACCGTTAACATCTCTCTCTCTCTTTCTCTCTCTCACCGGGCGTGAATCGTCATCCCGCGCGTCGTTCGCTTCTCACCGGCGGAGTGTCTCGTCTGATCTCTCTCGTTAAAAGATCCGTAATGGGATCGTGATCGTTGCGCGAGAAGTACAGGTCGGCGAACGTGTGCGGCTGAAGAAGGGGCGCACATAAGTCAGCCCCGGCGGTCGCGGCTGACAGTTTTATGAGAGTTTGATAGTCTTCGCCGTTCGTTCCTCTCCTCCGCGACGAAAGGACAGGATGTCTAGACGAGAGAAAGAGCGGCCTAGAGCAGGAAAGAAAGGCGTAAAGAGAGAGAGAAAAAAAGAGAGAGACACGCACACTACGCACCGCACTCTTTATTGTCCCATAAATTCAAACCTGTTGCCTGTAGTCGAGAAAGACGAGGAAAAGGAGAGTGTGCACGAGGTGGAATCCTCTCCCAATCGCGATTTGATTGACGCCCCCGTTATCGCCCGTACGGCGAGCCCGAACGCAACTCGTAACTTACTGAACCGACTGAGCCGGCCGAGAGGAGAGGCTTCGGAGTTGGCGGCTCCGAGCAGAAGCATGTGTGACGTAGTAGCCAGTTGGTCAAACGGGGGGCACTTCGGGATAGCGACGTGGCGGCGGAGGGGACGACTGAGGAGGCGGAGCTCTCTCTCTCTTTGCTTCTCGCGGATAAGATTTTCAACGAGTTCCTTTGCGTTTCGCCAAATTTCCCTCAACCACGCGTTGTATTTCTCGCCGAAATTTTCACTCCGCGCGCCACAAATTTCCCCCTCGTCATTATATCACGTATTATCCCCGTTGAAATTTCTACTCTCTCTCTCTCTCTCTCTCGCGAATATGAGACACACTTGTCTCTCGTATTTATTTAACACGTGCGATCGCAAAGCCACTGATCCGCCCGTCATCCTCGTCTCCCATTGCCATTGGATTTCCCGGTTCGCGCGCATCGCTCTCTCGATTTCACGGCGCTAATCATTTCGAGAATAGGAACAAGCGTTTTGAATAGAGAGCCGATAGTGTGGCAGTTGCTCGCCAGATGTGGTGAGTGCGGCCGTTCCCGTTGAATTGTGGCGCGCGCCCGCCCTCGGCCGTCCTACCCTTTCCTCTTCTCCTCCCCACCATCTAATCGTCTTCCCCCTCCGCTCCAGACGAAACTGGCTATCTCTTCCACTTTGAGTCGTCGCATCTGTGTACGTACGTACTGCCGCCACCGGTGTCCCCCCCCCCCCCCCNACCATTTCCATGGACATTCGCCACTTCAGAGAGTTCGCCTAGTTTGTCCTATATCTACATCATTCTAATAAAGCTAATGATACCTGGGTACCCCGGGTGCCCGGATACTCTCGCTCACTACCCGAAATACGCGGCTGATACCCGGGTACCCGGCGGGTACTGCTACCGTGATCACCTGAATACCCGTGTTACCTCTATCATTTATACGACTAATATTTCCGTGCGTGCGCGCGTAAATAAATACGTGTGTACTGAAATTTGTCGGTCTTTAGATAGGCCGCTTGCAGACTAGAGAATTATTGTTGCTCGTTGTCGTGGGGTAAATAAGTTAGGACTTGGCAGATAGAGGTGTGCGAAATGTACACACGGCGAAGTATCATGCGTCCGATGGCTTTTCTAACGTTACAGTTAGTTCTAGCGAGCATTCTAGTCCAACCGCTCGGCTCTTTTCTCCTTCCGAGTCCGCGACGAGCGGACGTGTTTGCGGATTTGCGTGTGTGTTAATTCGAGTGACCGAATGCGTTTTGCAGATTTGTGTCAGCGAAACGGCCGTATAGCAGTCTCGGAACCGCGCCTTGGTAACTATTCAATTCTTTGCGCAAGAAATTTGTGATATTTCGAGTAGCAGATGAGTACCCGAGTAATTGTTTAGTCCAAATCATATCTTCGGTCTTGTATTCTTCTTTCACACGATTCATGAAGAAATGCGACCCGGCCAAACGCGAAACGAGCTGAAACGTTATTTCGCCGATTTTCAATGAGAAAACACATTTCTTCGTTTTCACGTTCGCAAAACTGTTTATTTACAAATGGGAGACTAGCTTGCAGCGTGCTCTTTCTTCGCCTCTTCCTGATTTATTATGATACTACAAGCTCGTTTTATTTATAATTTTACTTCGATACCTTCATATTTTGTGACTTAACGATTCTGTCTTATTCTCTTTTATTTTTTAACTTACTCTTCGATTCTCTTCCTTCATCTCCCATTTTCTCCTACTTACAAAGGAAAAATTGGATTGGTATATTTCTGGATATAAAAATACCCACACGCATTCTGATTATAACAAATTTATTTCATCATTTTGTCGTTACGACTAGAAAAATAACAGAGATTAGAAAAAGTTCTATTGTCAGAATTATGTGTAGAAAGCTACGTGAGAGAAAGGCGGCGCATGTAAAAGCTACATAAAATTTTATCACGTATCTCACGCAGATTTGTTTGATAGTCAAATTAACTTTACTCGATTACACGAAAAGATCAACGTAATTGGACTTAATTCAATTGATATCCGATAATGCGGCAAAAAGTGAGATTTTGATCGGCCTATTTCAGTCGATTCGAGAAGTGCATTGTCTCGAGGTCTCATGTCACTCTTCATCGTGGACCCTTCCATTAGAAATTCTAATAAAGCCGTCGCAGGTGTAAAAAACGTATCAAGACCTCCATGAATCATGTGTCGCAAAGCGGAGCCGCCAAGACACGTGTATCTGTTATGCTTTCTCTCGCTAACTTGCGGTATGGTTTATGCACCCCGCCTTTCCGTTCTCTTCCCCCTTTCCACTGCCATAATCTGCCCCACCATCATCCATCCGGTGTCAACGGTTCGACGACTCCGTCGAAGTAATTATTATCATTGGAATTAGGTTGCAATTATACACAAAGAGAATGATTTGAATCATCCGTTCAACTTTCAAAGTAACTCTGAATTAACGATATGACGTCATAAAGAAATTAATTGAATAGTAAGAATTCTAATGTCTGTTCAAGTTGGGCAGTAATGAATCGCTGTATTGCTTTTGCATCAACATCGTGGGTGGATTTATGAGGGGAGGCCTGTGTATAAAATTTAATATAATTAAATTAATTACGTTGTGTGATGGAAAATAAATTTTAAAAATCAGCAAGTTTTATCGAGAAAACCGGCGATTTATATGTACATTAATTTGTATTTTTGGCACATAAATACAAAAGAAACGGTAGAATTGTTTTGTAATAGGAACAAAAGAAAATATCTTCTTAATAGAAAACATAATAGACACTTAATAGAAACATAAATTATATAAATATAACAAACGTGTCACTTCGAAGTAAATAAAATGTGTTTTGTAAGAACACCGCAAAATAGACTTATATCATTTGTAAATTAACAACCGATATGTTAATTTATGTTAACTTATCTCGTCATAATTGTATGTGTTCATTTTGCCCTAAAATTTCGCAACGTTTAGAAGCAAATTTTACGCAAAAGGCAGAGAAAGAATATATTCAATTTGAGGTTCACAGCTAAGATGCGTTGCACAAAAACCAATACGTATCCGCGTGCCGGCCATGATGGATTGTCGGAGCTATGGGAAACTATCTGTCAAGCACAATATCGACCCTCGCTCTCTTCGTCCAACCCCTACAAACTCGGGGTTCACTCTCGTTGCCGCCATCCGTCCTGGGGGTGCGTTCTGCAATGTAGGTTTACCTACACATTGCCATACAAACCTTTCTCACCTCCTGTTTCCATTCTTTGCCCTTCTCTTTTCCATTTCCATCGTCCAAATCTCTGATTATTTCGTGAATAGCCCATCTTCTTTGTAAGTTCTTTGGTTTAGCCGAAAGAATGCCTCCTAATATAACTTATGCAGATTTGTCGCAGTGTTTAAACTCTTAAGGAAAATTAAACTTTAACTTGACATTCACACGCGTGCGCAAAGACACACGAATACATAAATTCATCCATTTTCCTGCAACATGTGTAATTTTCTTTCATTATTTTTTCAATTTATTACTATTTCGTTGTTGTAATTGTTATTCTTATTTGCTACAGAGAAACACTGACAAGAACACTGTATTCATTATTATATTTTTATTAAAATTTCAATCTCTTTAACGATTACATTTAACTTCCTCTTTTTCTCTTACATCATCTATCTTTCACTGATTCTTATCATCTTTTGCAAGTGTGAAGTCCAACTGTACATGTAATTATATAAATAGAAAGGCACTCTTTCTTGCTCTTCAGTTTCAAAATAAAAACAAAAGATGAAAAGAATCAGATGTGTCAGGAACTTTTTCATCGGTGTACATGTTAACATGAACAAATCAGTTTCTTGGCACTTATTGCGCTACGAGCCGCAGTATCTAAACAACGAATAAGAATATTCGAGACCAGTCGTTAAAGTGGTAATAAATAAAATAATAAAGAAATCGATGTGATCAATAAAAAACAAATGTAAATTTATAATTGTGTATTGTATGTCTTTGGACGGAGCACGATAGACATTAATATTTTACATCCTGCCCTATTTTCGCATTGCTGCACCGTTAAGTCCGTTACAATGTGAACTTATTGCCGATTTATAGTCAGGAACGGATGGTAACTTATCATCAGTATTGTTCGAATATTTTTGACCACGCACTCACATACGTAAAGTCTTCAAACCGTCCTACGTTGTAATACAGAGCACAGTACATTCGGACTTAAGAAAAGAGTTATCACTGTATAAAACACTTAAAACGTTAAAAAAAGTAGAATAAAAGGAGGACGTCTGTGCACGCACGCTTTACGTTTTCAGCCATCTTGTTTCGTGTGAACAGCGCAGCTGCATAGCGATTCCCCCACTCTATCTATTCACCCCCTCGGTTCCATCGTTCTAAGCCCCGTCGAATAATTTTAAGTTAGTTTGCGTTTATAACGCACACATACTAGCCAAAAAAAAGACGACTTATACGTATAATGCAATTACATATGTACAAACTGTACAATTGTCTATATAAATGCAAATAACAAAAATCTACATTTGGTTATAAATGTAATTTACAATGTTCCTTGTGGGATATGGACAATTTTCTGTCTGTTCGATCAACCATTTGGTCCCTTTTTTTGAACCTCTTGATAGTTATTAAGAGATAAGTTTGGAAATTGTAAAAATCATAGTGTGATTAAATATAGATTTATTATTTGTGTTTGCATATCTGTGTATAGTATTCTTATGAAATAAGATATTAAGTCTATCTAATATTTAATCTAGCCTACATATAATATTCGTCATCATTAGTCAAATATAGGTAAGTATTTGGCTTGATGAGTCAAAATATTTTTGGCAATGACGTGTGCAATACTTTCAGGCACACTTTGCTTGTGAAATGCGAAGCTATCGACAGGGTGTTCCGAGGAAAATGCGACGCGAACGACCGAGCTTTCGGATACCTGGATAGGACGCTCGCTGTTTAGCTCGTCCAGCCATAAATCATAGTGGTTGCAAGGTCAGCTGCCCCGATCTCGGCCGCCACGGCATTCCCTCTTCACAAACCAGTGTAAAGGACTAACTTTGTCACGAATTCGCTATAATTTCGTTTTTTTAAGTAAATTTTTGGATGAATGTGTGAATTACAATATCGTAACATCAATGTAAGCGTACCAAGCTTGTGCTTATAACTAGGCTTACCATTATCACAATGTTGATTACGTATTTCTTTGATTTATCTTTGGAATATCAACGAGTAGGTGGAAGGGATATACTACTTTAGAAAGAATATAAAATCTGAAGATTAATGTTAAAGAAAAAGGGAGGAAACAGAATCAAAATATATTTTCTTGTACGTCGCTAATGCGTTGATATATGTTGATTGATTGGTAAATATTACTAATCGAATACTTTAAATATATGAACGTACTTTTAATTTAATTTTAAATATATATAAATATATATATTTATAATTTAAATATATATGTTTATAAATATCTTTAATATATTAAAATTATAAAATTATTACAAATTTGTACATATATATATATATATATATATATATA